>NC_056746.1:274074998-274174998 GCF_019279795.1 Protopterus annectens
GGTGTCCAGCAAGGACTGGGAATGTGCCTTTTCCCACTGTTGTTTGATCTTGGAGTGGTTGTATATAAATAGCAAGGAGGCACAGAGAATTTGCCCTCATGCAAAAAATAAGTTTTATTTTTTTTGTGGATTTTTGAGTGTTTTTTTAGATATTTTGAGTTTCATTCTTTTAAGATTTATATTTTTACGTTCAACACTCGGATACACACACACATTCTTGTGGGCGTACACTAACCTTGTTCCCGTATGTATTCCTGTAATTTGCACAGCACACCATTAGATCTCTGTCATTTCTAAACCTAAGTACCGCCATAATTTGAAAGAGCCGCTCAGTCACACACTACATATGAAATGTGACAGAGCCCTGTCACAGAGGTTGACATGATTATGGAAAAGTGTAATATTCTCTGTGTACCACAGCCCTATTATGGACATTGTTAAACAGTTACTTTAATTTGTTTTGTTTGTTAACTGGTCCTCGGAACCCTTTTCAGCCACAAACAGGACCACAAAGGCAAGGGCTAATACATATATATGGATAATTAAAGTGGTCACTTAACTGGCCTGTTTCTGGGAGAAAACTAGACTACCAGTAGAATTTTTATTTATTTATTTATTTCCAGTTTGATTACCGGGGAAGTCCACTGGGCCAGAACGTGCCCATTTTCAGTGGAGGCCCAGGGAGAAAAGCTCCATACGCAATGCAAATACAATCTAAGTTACGTAATGTTGAAGGTAAACAATACATGTATAAATGCATTCATACAGTTAGTAAAAAAAAGCAAATGCATACAGTATACCTCATAAACATCATTAAGGAAAGTAGATAAAACAGATTTTCAGTAGTTTCCCTTCAGAGCAGCAAGTTTCAGCTGTCTGTAATATCAAGATCCGAGGATTACTTGATATTTACAATATTTACATACAAGGAGTAGAGAGACAGAATTACTTAAACTGAGAAGTAGCTTAAGTTTGATTTAGGAGCAATAGAAAAATAATAGTTCTAGGGTAGTATGAAGTGAGGAGTATTGAGGGTTCAATGGGTAGTTATTTAAATTTAAGTGGGATGAAAGCAGGAACATTTATGTTTAGGAGACAAGTAAGAGAAAAGTTGGGTTTTGAAGGATTCTGAGTTAGATGTTCTAAGTGAAGGAGGGAGAGAGTTCCATTTCCTGCCTAGAGAGAAGGAGAGAAGGAGTTGGCCAGCGGGGCGTTTGGGTTTGTGGATAGAGATTAAAATTTGGTGTTCAGATCTTAGAGATCTATTTGGGATGTACGGAGGAAGGATGTTTGTTAAGGCTGGGCATTTATCAGGGTAGAATATTAATTTGTGAGCAGTGGTTAGTTGGATATAGTCTAGGTGGTTAGAGAGTTCTAGCCAGTTCAGAGTTTGTAGGGAAAGGCAATGGTGAGTAGAGGTTTTAGATTTGGTTGGACATTTAGAGATCTTATTATAGCAAATTTCATGTTTAGAGGAGTTGGAAGAAGACAGGTTAGTTAGGAGTGGAGCTCCATATAGTAAAGATGGTAGAAGATAGGTAGTTGCTAAGGTATGCCAGGAGGAGTTGGAGAGAAAGTGGTTGTTCCTATAGAGCATACCTAGCTTTTGGTGGGTTTTCTTTATGTTTTGTTATATGTGGATATCAAATTTAAGGTGCTCGACTATGGTGATGCCAAGGAGTTTTGTAGACGGGACCACCTCTATAGTAGAGTTGGTTTGGCTTAGGATTTTGAAAGCATTTTTGTCAAAAGTGAAAGCCCTGGAGGGAGGGAAAAGAAGAATTTTAGATTTATTAGAGTTGAGAGAGATGATTTTGGTGCATCCAGTTCTCAGTAGTGGAAAAAGCTATTTGGGTTTTTGTCAGTAGTTCAGGAAGGTTAGAGGCGGCACAGACTAAGGTAGAGTCATCAGCGTATTGGATAACTGTTGTGTCTGGGATGGCAGTGTGAAGGTTATTTATGAAGATGTTGAAAAGCATGGGTCCAAGGATGGACCCCTGGGGAATGCCAGTGGGTGTAGGTAAGAAGGAGGAGGTAGAGTTTTTCCATCTGACAGCTTGAGATCTGTCTGATAGGTAGCTGGAGAACCAGGATAGAGTATCAAGGGAGAGATGAAGGTTGGCTAGATGAAAGAGAAGGTGTTTGTGAGAGATGGTGTCAAAGGCTTTAGAAAGATCTATGAGTACAGTGGAAACTAGTAATCCAGAATCCCTGGCTTGATTGACTGTTTCTAAGAAGGATAATAAGGCAGTAATGGTGCTGTGGCCAGGGCGGAAACCGTGTTGGGTGAGTGTTAGGAGGTGGTTCTGGGTTAAGAAAGGCATGAGTTGGTGGTGGACACATTTTTCTAGAATTTTTGATATAGGTGAGAGTAGGGCAAATGGGCAGAAGTTGGAGATATTAGTATTTTTGCCTCCTTTATGAAGCGGTAGAATGTAGGCTGAGCGCCAAAGAATAGGAACGTACGACTCTTTTAAAGATTTGTTAATTAAGATGCTGATGGGGAGAGCAATACCTTCAGCAGCACATTTAAGGAAGGAGGAGGGAATGTTGTCAGGGGCATTAGAGCATGGCTTTAGTTTGGATAAGAGCCTTTTTATAAATGTGGTTGAAACAGGTTTCAGCTGAAAATTGAGAGGACAGTTAAAAGGGTTGTTAGGTGTAAAGGAAAGAGAGTTGGATGTATTATTGTTTGGAAAGGATTTGGCTAGCTTAGCTATAGATTCAGTAAAGAATTTGTTGAAGTGAGAGCTTAGTTCTGTGTCAGTTATACTAGGGTCAGGGCAGGGGTTATTCCTGGATCCTGGATGGAGAAGGGAATTAACTGATTTCCAGAATTGTTTTGGGTTCTTATTATAGTTGGACTGAAGTTTATTGTAGTAGTTTTTTTTGTCCAGGGTGATTAGTTTTTTTGCTTGGTTGCGGAGTTGGGTGTATTAGAGCAGGGATGAAGGCATTTTATTTTTCTGGTAGAGTTTCCAGGATTTGTCCCTTTGATGCATGATTTGTTTTGTTTCTTTGGATAGCCAAGGGGCAGAATTAGCTTTGACTCGTTTGTTTCTTAGTGGGGCTAGGGAGTTAAGAGTATTTAGGAAGATAGAGTTAAATTGTTCTACAGCATTGTCTAGGGGAAGAGTATTTAGGATCTGCCAGTTAGTATGTTTAAAAATGTTTGAGAAAATTGTGGGGTTGAAGTTGCTGAGATTACGAGTGTGGATGTAATGGTGTTGATATTGGGTGGAGTTAGCTGAGCGGTGTATGAAAGTGGGGAGATGGTCACTAAAGGTGTCAGGGATAGTGCCAGAAAGAATTATTTTGTTTGGATGAGAGACTAGGATCCAGTCAATGATGGATCCTGGGGGATGGTTTTTGTTAGGACGGGTAGTTGAGTGGATTACTTGGGTGAAGTTGTAGAGGTTAATGAATTGGGAGGGGGAAGGTGAGTGGAAAACCCACAGAGAGGCAGGGCAGACATGCAGTACTCCAGACTGGGATGTCAGGACTGAACTCGGTTCTCCCTAGAGTTGTGAAAGAGAGATTTGTCTTTAAGCCACCATACTGCTGTGAAACTGCTTGCTTTTTTAGCGAGGCTTGTATTCCCAACAACAGCTCAGGTTTGTATTGCCTCATAAGTACTGCACAAACAACATGATCGTGCCACTGGAGCTCATTATATAGGTAACATGCAGTGTTTAGAAATAAGCCACACTGATGTGTGGGTAAACTATCATTATACACACACACACACAAGCATGATTTATTGCTGCTGTACAGCAGCGTTATTCAAAAACAATGCCTTACTTTTTTAAATAATGCCGCCGTTTGATGAGACTTTATTAATGCAACCCCACAGGGATGCATTACTGATATAGTTATTGTCATACCTCTCAACCTCTTAGAACAAAAAATCTCGACAAAGCCTAAAATGATGAGGGGACAAATAGGGACAGATTTTAAATATTGCCCTTACAAATTTAGAAAGTTGATAGAATAATAGGTTTTGCATGAATTTTCCGAAGGATGTGGAGTCTTAAACTCAAATGTTTGTCATCATTTAATGACTTCACTCCTCAGCTGTTTGCCAGAAAGAGGCAGGTTTTAGGAGGAACACACCAAAAATATGAGGCAAAAAATCTGGACATTCTGCAAAAACCTGTACAGTTGAGAAGTATGGTTATTGTACATGTACATATACTCTTGTGTAACTGATGTTGCTTGTACATCACATCTCTTTAGTACATTTGGTGCCACTTGGCTAGAGTTTAGGTCCTTTGTGTTTTGTTCCTATTTACATTTTGTTTTCCTTTTGAAGCACAGACTATTGTTGAGCAAGTTGCTTTTTTAAATTTTAGTCCAGAAGCTTTTGCTTGCATGCTGTATTTTTTAAATAAATATTTTTGTTTAATAATGTTAACATTCCTCTGTGGTTGTCCTGTGGCTTGTTCCTCTAATTTTTTTTTTTCATTTTATGTTTGCTTCTGTGTTCCTGGCTAGTCATTTTCAGTGGCAGCACTGTTTTGGATTTTGATTTAAAAAAAAAAAAAAAAAAAAAAAGAGAGAGAGAGACTTTTTGAGTAAGTTGCTTCCAAAACAGCCCCCAAAAAATAATAAAACTGCTTTTATATTTTAGAAACTATTAAATGTAACAATATAGTAAGATGTCTTGCAGTAAAGAGATGGTTGTGCTTCAAAAACAGAATCCTGTTATCAGTATAATAAAGTAAAGAGTGGGAATATAATTCTTAGGCGACAGTGCAACATTGAACATTAATTTACAATACCGTTCGTCCACAAAAAGTCACAATCATGCTTAAAGTAATTAGTTATGTTTATCATAGTTATTCATTGGGACCAGTGGAGTGGTTAACCATTACCTCTGATTAACAACTAACATTAACAATGAAGAAACAAAGTTAATAAGAAGAAAATTAAAACTTTGAGACACGGGTAGAAAACATTGTACAGCATAATTTCCTTTCATTTATTTTTGCTGAGTAAGGACATGTGTGACACAAAACAGCAACAACTGTAAGTAGTGTACATCAGTGCAGCATATGTAAGAGAACCACGTACAAAGCTGCATCAGGGCTTTCCACTGACAGACCCTGTTGGTTCATGACAGTGAAGAAGCCACTGAGAGACCATGTTGGTACAGCACAGGGATGAAGCCACTGCTGTTGTGGTTTCTAGCCAGGAGAAGATGCCGGTAATATGGTTATAAGCCAGATGTCATGATTACTGCCATGCTGACCTTCCCCAAAAATGATGAAAGTGCCTCCCTTTCGAGAGGTGCTCCTTTTCTGGTTGTTCCAGCATTTACATTGCTTCTAGCTAGACTAGCATTTCTAGTTGTCTGTATGTACAGATAGAATGACATTTTGATGTATAAACTCTTTTTTTTACAGTGGTTAGCATTAATAATTTGTTGAGGTATAACAGTTGCCATCCAAAGGTACTTAATGGCCACAATACCTAGGATCAGTTTTAAAATCAGTGAGAAATACTGATGAACCTGAGGTGGTATTACATGAGTTAGCTAAGATATATGCACATTTTCTGAGAGGGGCTTTGAGAGAATCATATTGATTAAGGTAGCAAATTGAAATGACTGATTTTGGGCGTAGCAAAATTAAACCTGGTTTAAGTGTTGTTACACATGTTGATGCAAGCAATGACGTTGCCAGTACATTGAGTAACACCGTTATTAACATGAAGAAAAAGTGTTCGAAGCCCACTATTTTGAGAAAAAAATTAGTTTCAACAGGAAACAAGTTGATCAGTTGCTTTATGATAACAGTAATAAAAAAAGTTTTGGAGACTATAAGAGAAAAGAACCAAGCTTTTCTATTATGTGCCTAAAACTTGTTTTGGCTCCAGATTTAATTAAGTATTAGAATGTAATCTGTGAATACTTCGGAAGTTACTTCTGCTGCATTTTTGAATATGTCAAAGTAATGAATGTATTTGTTCATGTAGAGATAGGAAGAGGGCATTTTAACAACCATTACTTTGATTACAGTATAACATGTATTGAATGTGCTGATAATTGCATATAAAAATCTCTTTATGTAGAGAAATGGAACACAAGTGTCACTGCAGAATTATTGACATCTGAGAGACATTATAATACAACGCGAGTTACGTGCTGTTTTCAAACATCCTACAGAAGCAGATCATACATGCAGATATTTATTTCAGGTTTCAGAAGTTGGACCATTAGGTGGAAGTTAAACATATCAGCTACTTCTAGCCTTAACAAAATGGCAGTGTACTTGGAAGCTGAAGGGGATGTTTGCTAAGTGCTAATATTTCTGTTAAGCCCCTACAGACACTAAGGGCAGTAGAGAACTTTGATTTTTTTTCTTAGTTTATTTTATCACAATCTTTTCATAACTTTGTACATTTATATTGTGTGTTAAATGTTTGAATAGTGACTGTAGTACTAATGAGGTGTGAGGTCTGCTTTGAACCTTTCATTTTTAATGTTCTAAATAAGACTCCAGTTAGCTTAAAAAGCTTGTGTGAAATAAAATTATTTGGTGTAGCCATTTTTTATTTATTTTATATGCTCAGTTGAAATCACTGTTATATTTATTCTCTCACAGGTTACTTAGGGGTGATTTGTGTTTAGTCTACAAAGCTCTGTCTGACCTTGTCTAAATTACTGCATCCGTGGGCAAACACAAGGCAAGTACTTTGCAGTTAAAATTAGATGTCAGCATAGAGCAAAAAAATGGATAGTTATGTGTTCAAACACATCCTACAGCTTTGGAGCAAACCCCTTACATGACTATCATAATAGTAGTCTGAGCAAATTGAAGTAAATGTAACATGCTTGCATGACAGACAGAAAAAACAAGCTCACATGTAGGGTCTATATCATATATTCGAAATTCCAAAATGTCGAACACTATATGTTCGAACTTGGAATTTCGAATATTGATAACATCGAACTCTCATAACAGCAAATTTTTTCCCAGGGAAAAAAATTGCTGTTCCGAGAAACATACACACAACACAAGCACACCAGAATAAATAAACCACACACATGCAGTTAACAAAACTCAACCCCACACTAAACCACACATACATTACTAACTATCCACTTACCTTAACCTGCACCCTAACCCTAAGGTCTGTAACTATCGCACACATACCCTACTAATCTATACACAAACGAACTAATTAATACACACACATACAGTTAACAAAACACAACCCTACACTACACCATCCATACATTACTAACTATCCACTTATCTTAGCCCGCACCCTAATTCTAAGGTCCATAACTCTTGCACCACAGTGGAGGAAATAGCGAAGCCACAGAATTGCCCACCGAAATCTTGCCCTAGGTAAGATTTTGATGTTCCGGGGCTTCGCTAGTTTCACCATTCGATATTTTGGGTTCGATGTTTTCACGTTTGGAATTTTACCTCTTCGGAATTTTGATATAGACCCCACATGTAGACAGGTACACAGTGTTGACAGATCTACGAGCCAGGTTTGATCTAGCACCATTAATCTATGATTCTTCAAGACACTCACAGACAATAACATTCCGAAACGTTTTCCATTATAATTACATATTCATACCTTTCCTAATAACACTTTTTCAAGTTTCAAAAATAATTCAAACTGTTACTATGCTTGTATGATTTTTGTACCTTTCAATAGTAATCTTTAACTACTAATCTGTTTTTCTTTTTCTGTTCTGTATAAATACCATAAACTGTAATTTGTTTCTTTTTAGAAATGCTATGTCAATTTTGTTTAGATTTCTGAAGAAATTCTATGTAAAATTGTAAATTTCTTATTCTCTGTATGTCTTGGAGATTTTCTCCACCAGGCCTCCTATGAAAATGGACTTGTTGTCCAGTCAGACTTTCCCGGTAAACAAATGTAAAATAAATAAATAAATTCTTTTGGCAGACTTCAAAGCCACTGTATAATTTTAGAATTTCATCTCTTCATAACACATTATTTTCTGCTAATCTTAAAAAGTGTTCATGCAGTTGATGAAACAGATGCCAAACATATCCTACAGAGTCAGTGCTGGCTTGTTGTACCAATTCTTTATGGTGAGGCAGATTCACCAAATATGACTTTTTTTCTTTTTCTCCCCTTTGCCTGCTAGCCATTGAGTCTCCCTAGTAGTACACTGGTCCATTTGTTTCCTAGTGGTGCAGAGAGGCCATCATTTGGGCAGAAATCAGGGGGTCAGTTGTCCTGTCTCCGGCATCCCAGAGATGGAGAGCATTTTTTCAGTTATTTGTCCTAACCCCCCCCCCCCCAGATGGTGATGTGTATACCTGCATCACCACAGGGACTACCTAATGCCCCTACCATGTCCGTTCATGTGTGCTCCCTCACATGTGGGGACAGGAGATACCATCACCAGCTTGGGCAGCCTCAGTGCATATCCCTCTTGGATCAGCTCCTGCTTTCAGTGGTTTTTGAGTCCTTCATCTTGCAGTACCACAGCAGAAGGGTAAATTCAGCTGGAAAACCACCTCCCTCTCTCCCAGAAACGACAGTATCCATACCTCTTGCATGCATCATTGGTCAACTAAACTGCAAGTTGAACCCAGGTTACCTGGGTCATAGTCAGGGGTTTATCCCCCTATGCCGCCAGGCCGGCTTATATCCACCGAGTATGACTTAACATTTTTTTTTTTTTTTTTTTTTTAGTTTTTGCAGTACTATTAATGTCAGACCATTTAGAATAAGAAAAGGTTTAATGAGAAGCTTAATACAGTTTGTAAATCTTTTGTGGGGGGGTATTTTAGTCATTAACAGCATTAATTAATTGATATGTACATAGTTTGACTTTGTTTTATCGGTACCAGAATTCTGATTCCAGCACTATAGTCACTATATCCTAACTTTTATATTTCAGTATGGTTGTTGTTTATTGGTTGGTAAAAGTTTACATGAGAAGTGAAAGCAGCTAGTACTTGGCTGAGACCAGGCTCATCTGGGTTCTACTCATATATTAATTCCCATAATAATAAACCAGAACCCATATTCATATATTCACTTCGTCTGCAGGACAATCAATCGACATCTTAAGCTACTTCCATGTGTATTCTCTCCAGGGAAAGGTCAGGTCTCGTTATTAACTTTTTTTCTAAGCTTATTTTATGACTCTTAAAAGGTAATGTGCTTTATTGGAGTTACCAGCAGTAATACTAGTAATAAACAGATCTGTGATGAAGCATCTTTTTAAGGTATCATATCCTTGCATCTCTTATACAGGCCAACGAAACATGTTATAGACAGAAGGTTTTAACTGTTGTATGTCAGCAACCTTCCTTGCAGGTCCCTGCATGAACACAGGAGTCGACGTTCTCTTCTTTCTATTTAATGGTTAAGCCTTTTTCATCACATTCTTCCTGTCCATTTATCCACTCTGGTTATTGCTACTTTTATTATACCGTATGCCATCCTTGGATGTAGATCAATTATTCTCAAAGTATTGTACAAATTCTTTTTCATGGAAAAAACATTTTGAAATAGTGTTTGCACACAAATTTTAAAGCTTTTTTTGGTACTTGTGTATTATCGCAACCACATTTGTAAGCTGGTAGATATCGTTGCTTGAAAACATTTTCTCTCATTTAAATGCAAGACTGAAATCAGCACAGGATTTCTGTCCAGTATAATGTTACATAGCTTTATTCCGTTGCGATAATATGCAAGTACCAAAATCTTAAATAACACTTGGGTACAGTCAAGGAAAAGAAGGTGCTAAGAACTATAAAGTACAGTAGAATTTCTGACCTGGCTTACAGTTGGGGGGGGGTCCTTGAAATGCGTGCTTGCCAATATGCCAACCAGTTTTATTAAAAAAAAAAAATTGTTTCTGTGGTTTGAAGGCCAAACCCCATGTTAAAAAATATAATGTCCATTTTAAATTACACTAACATGAGTAGCAGTAATGTGAGTGGGAAGAGGGATAGAAATGAAACTGCCAGTAGGGCTCAGTCAGAACCCGGTAAATTAGTAGACGTACGGAAGAAGAAAAAGAGGTGTAAGGCATATGGAAATCCAAGTACATTTTCATAAAATAACAGCTATTCAGTTCAAATGATAACATACGATAATGTAACTCATTGCACATGAAATAGTTTTAGCCAAGAACAGCAACTCAGCCAATTAAAAACAATTCAAACTTCAAGTAATCCTTTGAACAGTACAACAGCAGCCGATCCAATTTAACAGTGCATGTGTAACTTTCATGGTTGTTTAACTTCCTGAATGTAAGACCAACAAATTTTCTTGCTGTTAATACAGACGTTCAATTACATCTTATGCTAATTCCCACACTCCTTTTCAGGTCAACATAACTATTAACGCAACCCTGAAAATGTGGTTGCGATAATACGCAAGTACCCTTTTTTTAGTAAGGAGCAAAACACCTACACTGTCATGCATGTCCCCCCCATTCCAGTGTTGACATACCTCATGGTGGTGGGAGGAGAGTTGTCCCCCTTCACACAAAGATTTCTTGGCAAGTTATGCATAGTCTTATGATTGGCCATTGTGCAAAATGACTACTGCCACACTAACACTTAACAGAATTTTTAGTGAAAGCAGTTGCTGTGGGGGAGGGGAGAGCACCCATACCAAAAGTGCAGCGACCTCAGAGTTCTAGGTACAGGTAGATAACTCCTTGCATTACAGATTAGAGAGCTTTGTCCTTATCTAAAATAATTTTAAGTTGCTCTGTGAATGCTGTTCTGCAAAGCCTTTTTTTTTTAAATGAAGTAACATTCACATGATGATAGTGCAATGACTGAACCTGCTACTCATTACTTTTCCCAGTACCGGCTGTATCATTGTAACGGATCATAGTTTCCCAGTACCGGCTCTATCATTGTAACGGATCATAGTGGGGATTTTTTTTTTTTTTGGAATAAGCAAAGAAAATTCAGAAATTCAGAAGTAAAGAAACATTTATGAAATGATTTCACATAGCATGAATCCTTTAAAATATTTTATTTTCTTCACATTTTTAGTAAATAAGATGCTGAAAAAAGTTTTATTGCAGAACTAGTATGTACTGTAAATATTGAAATGTCTTCAGCAAAGAAATACCATGGCCAGTCATGTAGAAAAACTCCAAGTTTGTATGCTTTTTTGTAACCTATAAAAGAGGGAATCGTCATTAGTGTTGAATTATGACCACTGAATTCTTTTTATGCTGTCAGAATATTGAATAGTGCTACAGGTGAGAGCCGAGGAAACCCTTTAACTGCCAAGCCGAGTTCTGACACTCGTCTTGCATTTTGTATTTACACACACGACCGTATTCTGTACTGTGTTCTGACCGTTGTCTTTAACTGTTAGGCCTGAGCGTGTGTGTCTATTTTCCTTTAGTATTGCTTTTTTTTTTCATCTCTGGGTAGGCACAAGCCAGTTGACAAAAGTTGTTTTCATTTTCTGATTTAAACCTAAGAAAAAAAAAACATAGTCAAACTCATAATGTGATAAAGTAAATAAGTATGCAAGTCACATTCCCAATGTAGTACTGTAATTTAAATTTATAATCATCATCATGCATAAAAGTCAAACTTAAGCTGTGTTCGTCCACAGTAAGAGAGTTTTAGAACTTGTGCGTCTAGCCAGTTATCAAATGAAAAATAAATAAAATCTAATTATGACATTTTCTGTTTTATTAGGACTAATAATCCACAAAAAAAACAAAAGACCAAAGCCAAGGACCACACTGCCAGTAAATTTATTGAGTGCTTTCATCCAACAGTAAACAGGACTTCATCAGAATACCAATGGAAACAAACAGTCACATTAAATACTTTCACAATCACCCTGACTGGATAATCAGTTACCCTACCATCTTTTTTTACAATATAACAAATTAACCATTCTAATAACCCTAATCACAACTAAGTCTGTGTATAAATGCACACTTAATTCAAATAAGATAACTTGTATACATAACAAAACAAATATATACACAACAATTAAAAAAAAAACTGTTTTAAAATCTCTCCAAAGTGCTTTTTTCTTTTACCCTGCAGGAGAGCCTATAATTTAGCTCTAGCTTTTACTTTTAACACACTGCCAATAGAACATTGATCATTTATGCCTGGAAATACTGTGGCATTCACCCTTAATTGCCGCTGCAACTCTTTAAATGCCAATAACTCGTTAATCTCGTTAATAAACCCACCCTTAGATATTGCTGTACATGGTCCGTAATTATAAACTTCAAAACATGCTGTTTATAAACTTCAAGATGTTTAAACAATGCATTATTTCTATCCCTTTTCCTAATACTATACACGTGTTGATATATTTGTACTCTAAAACAACCTTTGTCTTTCCCATGTAGAATGCCAGACAGTTTTGAGACGGAGCCAAATACACAGCACCCTTCGAATTACAGTTATATTTTCTTTTTAAATAATGTCTATTAACGAGTTATTGGAGTTTAAAGAGTTGCAGCGGCAATTAAGTGTGAATGCCACAGCATTTCTGGGGCTAAATGATCAATGTTCTATTAGCAGTGTCTTAAAATTAAAAGTTGGAGCTGAATTATAGGCTCCCCTGCAGGGTAAAAGAAAAATGCACTATGGAGAGATTTTAAAACCGTTTAATTGTTGTGTATATATTTGTTTTGTTATGTATATAAGTTACCTTATTTGAAATAAGTGTGCATTCATAGACAGGCTTAGTTGTGATTAAGGTTATTAGAATGGTTAATTTGTTATATTGTAATAGAAGATGGTAGGATCTTCTATTAGTGAGAAAGTGTGTGAAACAAAGGTGGAGACTAGCAAAGGTAGAAAGACTAAAGGGAGTTATTTCAGGTAATAATAGCAATTATTATTGTTATTATGTTTTGGCAGAAGAAAACACAGTGACCACACTGAACAGGCTTGGCCGTCATTTTGCGTACTTCTCTGACTCTGATTCTTTAGTTAATTTAAACTCTGCTTTGTTTCATCAGATCATAGACGTTACAAGGTAGTTGAGACTAGAAGCACATTTGCCCCTTGTTAGTGCCCTGCCTGTTGCTGTAACCCCTCCCCCAAATTTCTAGAATGTTAAAGCAGGTCAGTTCAGGGGTGAATTTATAAGTACCCATTCAGTCATCAAGATTTGTTTGAAGGATACAGGGTTTCACGTTGATTGACATTTATGATGAGGTAAATGCTGAGTAATACATTTTTCACTCCAGCTGGTGGAGATTTAAGTCCTTAGTTCTGGTATTTGTAGAGCTTTTTGTCTTACAATGTGCAAGAGCTCAGGGAGAGTTGGATCCATAGTGGCACTAAATGTAAAGCGTATCTCCAGGTAAGAGCCTGTAAGAGACTGAGTATTGTGATAGGGTTTCAAGTCTCTCCTCATTGCTGAGCATTTTTAGTCCAATAATCTTTTTAGTTAAGAACTTCTAGGGCCTTTCAAGTTGCATGATGTGTCTGGAAATATACATACCAAAGGCAGCATCATAGTCTATTATTGGCCAACTTAGGATATGTACTGAAGGGTGAAAACCTTTATTGACCTGGTGATTATGCCTGTAGATATCAGTTGATCAGTTGTGCTAGGCTGAAGGGTTTTCTGAATACTGTTGCTACATAGTGGTCAAAGGGGAGACAGTTGTCGACCCAGATACTAAAATCACTGACTACCTTTTCAGTTTGGAATGGGGTACTAGCTTTACTCTAAGCTAAATGTGGCTATACTGCACTTTTTTTGCATTTAATTGTAGCCCTTTTTCTGTGCAACATTTGTTGGAGAGGGTTAATTCTTGTTTAGTGATGTGGTATCAGTGGATGATTTGACTATACCACCCAGCTTGCAGTCATCTGAAAACCTAGTTAACCATAGGTCTGGGTTAATGGAAGTACATTCTAATAAAAGGAGGAACTCCGGCACCAGTGCTTAGGTATGCCACTAGTTATCATATTTTCTGAAGAGTTGCCTGCCACTTTAACTAAGTCAGTTTGCTATCCATCTCACCACACAAGGATTTACTCTTAGGGCTGTAAGCTTATTCGTGATCCCAGCATGTGAAATGGTGTTGAATGCTTTGGCCAGATCCAGATAGGCTGGGTGGACAGAGTTACTCTACCTACTGCTGCTATGCTGAGTATATATGGTGATTTCTTGACAAACCCAAACTGCTGAAAGTTCTTTCTGCTATCATTGTTTATGAAGTCAGATATAATGCATTCCATAGCCTTACAAATTAAACTAGTCAGGCTAATGACTAAGTAGCAGTTTTTTGGATTCTGTGGTATGAAGGGACAACACAGCAGCAGGACAGATGTCCTTCCTTATCGCTGTTGCGGTATTCTTCACTCTTGGACATCCTGCCAAGGATAGACAAATGTCAGGCCCATGTACCAAAGCCTTTACATCTTCTATACACTGTATGTCAGATGTGTGACCCATGTACAAGGCATAAGGTACATACATGACATAGAAGTGTCTGAGCCACAGAACTTCTTTACTGCCTGTCTGAATGCTACCTTTGAATTCTGTCTGCAGGCCATTCACTGAGCTTGTTCAACTACTGATTCTTCTAAAAATAAGTGCCCTGTTGGGGGTCTCTTCCTTTCTTTTTTCTTCCTTTTACTTTTTACATGTCGTCCAAGAGGGGAAAATGTGAGTGTGGGAGGCATATTCCCCATAAAGATAGATACAAGAAGTGCCTTTTTTGTTTGGATGCCACACACGCCCATATGCAGTTTGAGATTTGTCAGTCATTTGTCCCTAAGATATTCTGCAGTTGTCTGAAATGTCTTTCCTGTTGTTTGGAGAAACAGTGGTTGAAGTTTTTGTCTCCGGGTACCATGTGGAGAAGCAGCAGTTGACGTTTTTGCCTCAGGGTACCATGGCCAAATACACCCACCCCAAAGTTTAGCTGCCACTTAAGAAGAAAGCCAAAACAGCATGTACTGATCTGTTGCTGTTCAACCTCCACTGGACATCTCCCATCGAATTGGATGAAGAACCAAATGACCGTCTGGTGTCAACATCAGCTTCCTCTGTGGCAACCTGGCTGGAGGCTGACACAGAGCTGTATACCCGCAATTCTGTTAAGGCTGCCCCTAGATATGGTGCAAATGTGGATGGGGAACCACTGCTGATTATATCAGAGGGGCCTAGGGGATTCCCTAAATTCTTGTTAGGGAAGAGGTGCGTAGTACCCTTATTGAATCAAGGCAGGAGTCTGAACCTCCTAGATTTGTTAAGCTGATGTTCCTTTAAAAAAAGCAGATGATTAGATATGTGGCCCCTGTGACTAAAGTTCCCCACAAAGATCGATCTTACACTCCTTCCAAACATCCTAGGAACTCTTCATCTGATGAGTTATTCTGTAGTGAGGTGTCATTGGCTTACCATTCACAGTTCCACCCTCTTCTTGCCCTGGAGTCTGAACAAGTCTGAGGATTCCCTATTGAAGAACTGTCCTTTGGGGGATACCATGGTTCATATGACGGAACATTTTAAGTTGGACTGTTCCCAGGTTTCTGACATTCAAAAAGGTACTATGAACTCTTGCAAATATATTATCCTCAGCCTTCTGCAGTTCCTCCAGTGCTGGATGCCCTTTTAGATAATTTCACTGCAGCTTCTCAGGCAGTTGATTTTCAACCTCCTGCACCTAAGAAGCCAGACAGGTTCTATAAAGTTCCTGAAGTTGAAAAGTTTTTGTATAAAAGCTCTTCCTCTAATCCTGTTATTTCTGTAGCCATTGATAAACCATCAAAATTGATGTCCTCTTCTAAGCGTTTACCTTCTGATAAGGAGAGCCATGCCATGGGCAGGTATGGTAAGAAAGTATATACATTTGTAACCTTAGCTTTCAGGGTGATTAATTACTTGACTGATATATCTAGGTATGCCTTGGCTGTTCTCATCCAACTTGGGGACATTCTGACTGATGCACCTGATGCAGAAGGTATGTCTTTGTCTATTTCCCTTTTGAGCTGTGCTTCTTAGGTAGTTTGTGTGATGCCCCTCCTCTTGGCCAGTAATCAGGGAGAATCAATCCTCACCAGTAACACCGGTGCGGGATGTTCACTTGGCGCAAAGATAGATACACCCAGTATTTTCAGATGAAGCTCTCTACACAAAGCACAATTTCCTTTAAGAGTACACAGGGAACACACTCCCATCCTGGGGCTGGGTTTCCCTCTCTCTCACCAGGCCCCAAATAAGACTCCACACTGACCACAGCTGTAGAGTTGAGTCCTCAGCCAAGTGTTTCAAGGAAAGTCCTGCACCACCCTGTCTGTGAAACCAGTTGTCTGTGCTCCAAGTAGCTGACGCACACACACACACACACTTTTTGAGATTTGATTTTCACACACACACACACACACACACACACACAAAAGGCTGGCACAGTTTTACCAGCTATGCCCTCTCTGCCCAGACTATGCAGTAGATACTGCCATCAAAACACTCCAAAGTCAGCTATACTATGGCTCTTAAAAGGGTACCCAATTATACTGAGTAAAATTAGTACTAATACAAATGGTAGTGTTTGACTGATGCAGTAAGACTTTCATGAGTGGCCACAGTGCATCAAATAAATATAAATATTCTCAAAGGTTAAATATTTCCTAAAATACCAGCCACCATGAAAAGTTTAAATATATTTAATAATAAATAATAAAAGAACACAAAAATACTGATTTTTTTTTTTAGAATAAACACCAGAGTTTTAGTCACTGGAAAGGTTCACAGACACAGAAAAACAGTATATAACTAATCTCACTATATTATCCTGACTGATCTAAACAATTACTGTCCCCTAGTTCACTTGCTAGAGCAAGGCAAGATCACATGGGTAAGTAGTCCTTCTTTGTCAGGTTTCACAAACACTGCTAAGAGTTAGGTGACATCTCTCATTAATATCTAAATATCATTTCATTGCTGGCTATAGAATGACATCGCATCTAGTCATCTGACTGGTTTCCACACTGCCCCCTTTACTAGAAGCTGAAGCAGAATGTAGCACGTGTGTGTCATAATACACATACATAGAGGTTTGCTAAGATGCGTTACAGCATCTGGAAGCTGTAAAACAATTTTAACACTTCCACTCTTCCTACAGAGCTACTAAGCCAGGCTTCTCACAGATATTATGTCTCTGGCTACAGTCAGAACTGTAAGATGCAATCTTTATGGCTTAAACCAGGTAATTTAATTTTAGACTATTTTTCAAAGTTAGCTAGACCAAGATTAACCTGTTCTGTTCCAGTATCGTCTGTTACAATATATTAATTTCAAGAGTTGCAATACAGTCTGACATACAAATGTATTTCTTTTCTGTCACTCACTGTTGGTGCATTTTTAACACAAGCTGCTTTACAAATACATTTTTCAACACAAGCATCTGTACAAATCGGCTTGATATACAAATCACATGTAATTCTTTACAAAACTCCAGCTAGCTATGCTGGCATTACCTCACATCATCACAACTTGTTATTCCATTAAATACAGTTATTAAGCTGCTGATGTGTAATCTAAGGCAGCTGCATCCAAATCTGTAATGAGATGGTATTTTTGGTTATGACTCCTGGTTCTATCTGAAGACATCAAGGCTACATTATTAGATTCCCTCTTAGGCAACCAGAATCTCTTTGGCAGTTCTGTTGATGAATTGTTTAAGACCAGTCAAGGCAAGGAAAAAGTTATGCAGGATCTAAAACAAATATTTGTCTCTTCTCTTCCTAAGTTTCAGAGAAATTATCCATCTAAGTGTTCTTTTGTCCATAGAGGGGCCTCTTTTTCCCCCACAAGTCTGCTTCTATTTGACATTCAGCCACTCCTATCCTTTGGCAAGATTCCTCTCTTCCTCAGGTTGACTCTTTGTTTTCCTGTTTGGTAATAGGTAACCATGGACCCTTGGGTGTGTTCCATTATCCAAAATGGTTGTGTTATAATCTGGAAGTCCCTACCTCCATTCCCAGGCCTTCTTCAGCCTTCTCCTTGTCAGCTCCCACATTATATTTTATTTTAGTTTTTCAGGATCTTGTGGTTCAGGAAACCATTCAGCTTGCCCCCTCTTCTCAGCAGTGAACAGGTTTTTATCTCACGATGTTTCTGGTTCCCAGGAAGGAAGGGACATGGTGGCCAACTGTAGACCTCTCTTTTCTCAACACCTTTCTCAAGGTTCCTTCTTTTGGGATGTTGTCTTTATGATTTTGTTTCTTCCTCTCATTACCATTTCTCTGATGTCCTTCAAGGATGCATCTGCAGTCCTTACAAATGGGTTGTCCTGTCGTCAGGCAGCCCTTCGGTCAGCCGGATTCCAAAGTCTGGGTCCGGCTTCGGCTGGTGTCGCACTTCACCCGACGTCATCGCTGCAGTTCTTCGGGTATAAAGGCATCAGCCGACGCCATTTTCCTCAGTCTTTCTTGCCGCGCGAAGCAGAAGCTGTTCGCAAGTGCCGGTCGGTCAGATCCAGCGATTACTACTACCGAATACTACTTCGAAGACTTCTAAAAAGCTAAGTACCCCGTTGGGGACTCTTTCTTGCCTCAGCCGATGTCAGAGAAAGTGAATAACTGTTTATCTTGTGGGAAACAAATACCTCATAAAGATTTCCACTCCTACTGTATACATTGTTTAGGCCCAGACCATGACGTAGCAGCTTGTCTAGCCTGTGCTTCTTTTAACCGACGGACGCTTAGACGTTGGTCGGAGTTTGCTGAACAGATTTTCGGCTCTGATTTTGCCTATATTATGCCGTCGGATCCTCCGACAACGCAAATTTCTAAAAAACGAAAAGAAAAGGACCGACACTCGCGGTCCGCGGTTTCGGCCGAAACCGCGAGCAAGCAAACCGCGAGTGTCTCGGTTTCGGCCGAAACCGAGCAAACGGTTCTTTCTTCAGCCGAAACCATGCCTTCTACCGAGGCCTCCTCTTACCTGGTAGAATCGGCTTCTGAAATCCAACCTTCTGTTGCGGTTTCTCAGGAATTATCAGACACAATTCCCCTGGATAATTCAACCCCTGCACGTGGAGCTGCTAGGCCTCCTGCAGCCATGTCTATTAAGGCCTTTGCCAGGGCTAAAGCAGCCAAAGCTTCCAAAACTGTGCCTGCCAAACCCCCCTCACACAGGCCCAGCACTAGCTCTCATATGCTTTCTTTGGCTGAGGATCTAATTTCTTTAATTCGTGGATCCCAGCCTCATCCAGACAGGTCCTCTCTCCCACCTCCAGAAAAGGGACCTAGAGCAGAGCCCCCTGAACCAGTATCCACTGATGATTCCTCTGATGACTCAGAACACACAGACCCTCCTGAGGCTTCTTATTCTCCTTACGAAGACTCTGATGCGGAAGAGTCCATTCCTTCAGCCTCTCCTCCTGAGGAATTTTCCTTTGGGGAAACCTTGCATGCTATGAGGGAACAATTTCAGTGGCAGGGCCAAGATTTTTCAGACTCCAGAAAAAGGCTTAGAACCTTTCTACATTTGCCACAACATAGGCCTTTAGCTATACCTCCAGTTCTTTCTGTTGTAGATGATGCATTTAATGATGCTTGCACTGCTCCTGATTCATTACCTCCGGCTCCTGCTAAGCCTGATAGGTTCTACAGGGTCCCGGACACTCATCACCATTTATACAAGGCTCCTTTTGCAGATCCAGAGACTATCTCCCAGGGCCCTAAAGCTGTGGCAGCTACTTCTACTAAAAACCCCCTCCCCTCTGAAAGGGAATCCAGGTCCTTAGAGAGATGGGGTAAAAAAGTTTACACTTTTGCTACCTTGTCAGCTAGGGCTTTGAACTGCCAATTTCATATGATTCAATATCAAGAGTTTATGCTTGACCAGTTAACTAAAAAGCTGTCCTCGGAAGAATCTTTAGATAAAAAATATGTTCAGGAAATGGTACATAACATACAGCAGGTTAGTAACCATTCTTTAAAATGTGGCTATGATGCACTGGAGGCTTCCTTTAGATCAGCCATGACTGGCACAGTTATCAGGAGACATGCATGGTTGAAAGAACAGGCATTACCAGACCATGTCAAATCAAAGCTTTTGGATGCACCCATGGACAAGGTCAATTTATTTGGTTCCCCTGCTCAGCAGGTACTAAAAAAGATGGAAGAGAAGGCGAAATCTGTACAAACGGTGAAAGATTTCTTACAGGTTCAACCTCCAAGGTTTAGCAGGAACTGGCCCTCCAAGAATTGGTCCTTTCTGGACTCCTCTAAGACTCAGAGAGGCAGGAATAGGCTTTCTAGAGGCAGAAACCAATCCAGGGGTGCCTACAGGGGACGCCAATGGCAAGGTAACAACCAGCGAGGCACGGACGCAGCCACCACCACTACAACAACTCAATCACAGTGACTTGACAGTGGCACCGCCTACCAGGGAACAACTTGAAGCACCCTTAGGCGGAAAGCTAACCTTATTTTCAAAAAACTGGCATTGCATCACAAGGGAAAAATGGATTTTGCAAACTATAGACCAAGGTTACAGGTTCCATTTCCATACTCTACCAGGGAAGAGAGGAATGCCAAACCTACCACCTACTCAAAGGACAGAAGCTCTAAAGCAAATATCTCAGCTATTAAGAATGAGAGCTGTGGAAAAGGTACCATCTATGGAGCAAGGAAAGGGATTTTACTCCAGACACTTCCTGGTACCAAGAAAAGAAAACAAATGGAGACCCATTCTAGACCTGTCCGCTTTAAACACATTCCTTATTATTCCAAAATTCAAAATGCTGACCCTACAGCAGCTTCTTCCCATGCTGGGCAAGGAGTCTTGGCTGGTAACTCTAGATCTCAAGGAGGCATACCTGCACGTCCCCATAAGACCAATTTGCAGAAGATACCTCAGATTTCTTGCAGGATCAGAGCATTATCAATTTTCAGCATTGCCCTTTGGCTTATCTACTGCGCCCAGAGTGTTCACGAAATGCCTGGCATCAGTAATTGCTCATTGCAGACTTCAGGGGATCCAAATTTATCCCTACCTGGACGACTGCCTGATACAAGCGGACAACAAAAACAGGCTAACAGAAGACTTACAAAGAGTCATTTATCTGCTGCAAGCCTTGGGATATACAGTCAATATAAAAAAGTCAAGGCTGATTCCATCCCAAAGAATAACCTTTCTGGGTGCAGAGCTGGACACATCAAAACAAATGGCATACCTAACTGCAGAAAAGAAAGAGCAACTACCTCTCTACTTCTTGGCATTAACAAAGCAGAACCATCTAACTGCAAGAAAAGTACTGCAAGCTCTAGGCTTCATGGCATCCTGCATAATTCTGGTCCCTCATGCCAGACTGCATATGAGAAAGATACAGTGGTACCTAAAGAATTTGTGGTCCCAACACAAGCACAGCCTAGAAACCAAAATTCCAATAATCCCATGCCTGAAACAAGAGTTCCTATGGTGGGCTCAGGCCTGTCAATCAAACACAGGATTGCCCTTCTGCAACAGCCAACCAAGACAAACCATCACAACAGATGCCTCAGACCTCGGTTGGGGGGCACACATGCTGGGCAAGTGCATACAAGGCTTATGGACTCAAGACCAGCTGCGCCTACACATAAATCTAAAGGAAATGCTGGCAGTAAAATTGCCAATCCAGTCATTCAGACCATCTCTTCAAGAAGGTCAGTTGATGATAAGGACAGACAACACCACAGTTATGTGGTACAGCAACAAACAGGGAGGCACCCATTCATATCCTCTATGCCGGCTGGCACTGGACCTATGGGATGTGGCCCTGAGCTACAACATTCAGTTACAAGCAATTTTTGTACCGGGAAAAGAAAACATTCTAGCAGACATATTAAGCAGAACTACCACAGATGACCACGAATGGATGCTTCATCCGGACATCTTCAAAGCCATCACAAGAGAATGGGGATTACCACAAATAGACTTGTTTGCATCCCCACTCAATCACCAGCTAAAGAAATTCTGCACAAGGACGTACCACCCACTTGCTTGGAAGGTGGACTCCCTATCTTTCAGTTGGAAAAGCCTGACAGCATACGCATTCCCACCACTTCCTTTGATGCACAAGGTGCTTCTGAAGATCAAAGAGGACCGTCCAAGGATCATTCTCATAGCTCCAGACTGGCCAAGACAACATTGGTACCCATTGCTGAGGAGCATGGCTCGGGAACAAATATGGACACTACCCCTGATCCCATTACTGTTAACACAGAACAGCTACAACATCCTACATCCAAACCTGAAAACTCTGCAGCTAACTGCCTGGAACATTACATAACAGCAATTAACCCAAATTTATCCCAAAGGGTTAAAGACATAATCCTGGAGGCTCGCAGACCTTCAACAAGAAAGAATTATGCAGCAAAATGGAAAAGATATCTCATTTGGAGTACTGCAAAGGGAGAAGATGTGACACTGGTAAACATAGCCAACATCCTGGAGTACTTGGCAGAGCTCTTCCAGACAGGCCTGTCCTACTCTTCCATCAAGATACATGCATCAGCTATTTCAGCAGAATACAGCTTAGATCCTCCTGTCTTCTCTCATCCCCTGCTCAGACAGTTTCTGAGAGGAATTAAAAATGTAAAACCTCCCAGGAAACCACCATTGCCAGCATGGGACTTGAACTTTGTGCTAGAAAAATTGACTCTTCCTCCTTTCGAGCCAGCAGCAACAGCAGAATTACAATACTTATCCTGGAAGACTGCTTTCCTGCTGGCAATAACTTCAGCAAGAAGGGTCTCTGAACTACAGGCATTAATGGCAGTGCAACCCTTCCTGATCTTCCATCAAGATAGAGTGTCCATGAGAACAAATCCTACATTTATGCTTAAGGTGGTATCCAGAGTGTCATTAAATCAGGCTATCCACCTACCTACATTCTTCCCAAACCCACAGAACAGGGGAGAAAGACTCTTGCATACCTTGGATGTACACAGACAATTACGCTACTACCTGGACAGGACTAAGTCCAATAGAAAAACTGACCAGCTTCTAGTAGCATATGCCACAGGAAAGGAAGGAAAACCAATTTCAAAACAGACAATCTCCAAATGGATAGGAAATTGCATTAGATTTTGTTACTCCTACCATGGAAAGAAAACTCCAGAGAACATCAGGCCTCACTCCACAAGGGCTACAGCCACTACCACAGCTTTCTTACGAGGAGTGGCTACCAAGGACATTATAGAGGCTGCTACTTGGACCTCCGTGCATACATTTGCCAAGCATTACAATTTACCTTTATACTCTAGATCCCGAGCAGGTTTTGCCACTGCTGTTTTGCAAGGGATCCTAGCTACACCATAATCTCTACTCTTCCTCCTCCCTTGTTTAGCTATGGTATTCTACCCATTTGTAAGGACTGCAGATGCATCCTTGAAGGACATAGTACAGTTTTGTACCTACTATAAATGTAGATGTCCGATAGGAATGCATCTGCAGTCAGGATTACCCACCCACCTTCCCCTCTGAGGTACTCCTAGGGTATTTGCCATCCTTCAGCTAGCTTGGGGGGGGATCTATTATGGTGTATTTGTTTGTATATATGTACATACATGCTTATTTTATGTGTTTGCTCTCTACTATTTGGAGACATTGGCATTTATCCAAATTTAGCCATCCAAGAGGGCACCTGGCATCTGGGGCAAGAAACACTGAGGAAAATGGCATCGGCTGATGCCTTTATACCCGAAGAACTGCAGCGATGACGTCGGGTGAAGTGCGACACCAGCCGAAGCCGGACCCAGACTTTGGAATCCGGCCGACCGAAGGGCTGCCTGACGACAGGACAACCCATTTGTAAGGACTGAAGATGCATTCCTATCGGACATCTACATTTATGGTAGGTACAAAACTGTACTTTTTGCCGTTTGGTCTTTCTACAGCTAACAAATGTCTGTCCCCTGTGTTAGCCTTCTGCATGCTTCAGAGAATTTAAATATTTCCTTACATGGATGAATTTTTGATTCAAATCCCCTCTCAGCAGCTCTTGTTTCAGGATCTTTAATTCACTATGCCTCTTCTATGCAGTGTGAGGTTCTCCCTTAATCTCAGAAAGAGTCTGTGCTGACTGTTTCTCAGGACCAAGTGTTCCTGGGTTGTAGGATTTAAACCATTCCAACATTCACTTGCCTCCCACCTCCCAGGTTTTCTCTTTGACTTCTTATTTCCGGTCCTTTCTACCTCTTCCAGTCCTTCCTGCAAGAGAATTTCTCAGAGCTGTAGGTTACATGGCATCTACTCTTCCCATGGTTCCCTTTGCCAAATTCCACATGAGGAAATTTCAGTGGTATCTGTTTGGCTCCAGGACTGCCATCCTGTGCATTTGATTGCTCTCTTGCTTTCTCTCAAGCTCGAACTCTGCTGGTGGATTCACCAGATTTCCCTGAATCCATGTCTGCCTTTTCAAGTTCCTCTCCCTACTCAGGAGCTCTACACGGATGCTTGTGATCAAGGTTGGGGAGCCTCTTCCAGCAACCTCAAGGTCCAGGGTCCTTGGTCTCATCAACAACTGGTAGACCTTATCAACATCAAAGATATGAGAGTTCTAATTCTAGCTCTCTAAGCCTTTCCTTCCTTTTGGGCTTCAGGTCCTCTAAAGGTTTTTACAGACAATACCACAATCATGAAGTACAGCAACAAACATGGTGTCACAAAATCTTACCTTCTTTGCAGGCTAGCTCTTCAGGCTTGGGATTTTGCAGTCTGCCATCACATGGTTCTTCAGGTGGTTTACATTTCTTAGAGCACAATCTTGTGGCAGGCTATTTGAGCAGGTTCAGAACTAATCCTTACAAATAGATGCTTCACAGGGAAGTGTTTCGGGACATTGTAAGTTGGCGGTCACTCTTCAAATAGATCGTTTTGCCTCCCCTCTGAACAGACAACTTTCCTAGTTCTGTTCAAGAGTGCCAAAATCCTCTGGCTTGGAAAGTAGACATCATGCTTTTTTTGGAAGAGGATATTTTTGTATGACTGTCCCCCTCTTCCTCTGCTACCAAAGGCCCTGCACAAGATCATGTGGGACAGGCCCAGAATATTGCTGGTGGCTCCCTTTTGGCCCAGACAGCATTGTTTCCCCCTTCTTTTTAATCTTGCCAGGGGCAGTCATCACCAGTTACCTCACAGGATGGATGATCTCACTCGAGAAAAGGGATCTCTCACCCACCCTCACTTGCCCACCCTTCATTTGACACTTTGGGTGATAGGGTTTTGATTCCTTTTAGACACAATTTTCCTGAGGATGTGCTTTGGGTTTTGCAGGAGAACAGAAATCCCATTACTAGAAAATCCTGTATGATTAAATGGAGGAGATTTTCTGTTTGGTGTCTCAGGCAGGATCTGGACGCTTTTTTCTGTAGGTATTCCTGTGGTTGTTGTTTGTTTAAGTTGTTCAATTCTGACTTGGTATATTCATCTGTTAAAGCTCATTTGCCAGCGATTTCAACTTGTCTGCCTCTGAATCCACCTGTGGCTCCTATATTTGAAGTCAAACAAATTCTGAAACCCATCCTTCATATTCAGCCTCCAACAAAGTCTGTTCCTCCTCCTTGGGACCTTAATTTTGTTCTTGAGTAATTGACTAAGTCTCCTTTTGAACCTTCAGTTTCCACTTATCTATAGCATTGTACTTGGAAGACTGTATTGGTGGTTCCCACTTCTGCCAAGAGGCTCCATCCTTTTTAGTTTTTCAGAAGGACAAGGTGTCTGTTTGTTCCAATTTTTATTTTAAGCCCAAGGTGTAGTTAATGATTTGTCATTGAATCAGTCAATTCATCTTCCATCTTTTTTCCATTCTCCATAGAATCCTAATGAATGAGTTCTTCACATATTGGATTTACATAGCTCAGATATTAGCTAGACAAGACAAAACATATCAGGAGATCTCAGCGGCTTTTTGTTTACTTTCATTTCAGAAAATTGGGTTGGAGCTATCTAAGCAAACCATCTCCTATTGCATTTCCAAGGCCATTTCTTTTTGCTATTCTTTTCATGGCAAATAGTTTTCTTCGTCTGTTTGTGCTCATTGTACTGGGCAGTGGCCTCTCCTTGTGTTTTTTTTCTTCAAGGGTCTGGATACTAGATCCATCTTAAAAGCTACTGCTTGTTCTTCTCTTCACACTCACCAAATATTACAAGCTGGATGTCATTTCTAGAGCCACAGCTGGTTTTGCCAGGGCCAACCTTCATGGGTTTTTGGAGGGCTCTTCAGTGGCTTCCTCCTCCCATACTTTACAGTAACTATTGTACTCACCCAAGAGTAAAGAGCACTGTAGCAGTGATAAGGAAAGGCGTAGTACAGTTATGGAAGATCTTACCATAACGCTAGATGTTCTACTTCTCACGGTTGCAGTATTGTGGCCCTCCCTCCTACTCCCTGTTATATTCTATTGCCTTCCTCCTGGCCAAGCGGTCTTTCTTGCATCCTTTTTTTCTTCTTCTCTTCCTGGATGTGAATGTTAGTGCTTTCCTCTGAGTTGTTGTGCTTCTTCAGTTCTGAGGAACAGGCAGTCATATCTCACATATGTACCGTGTGCCTTGCACGTAGGACATACATTTGATGTATGGCACCTGGAAGGTATAAAGGCTTTGGTTTGCTGGCCTTATGTTCATCTGTATCCTTAGCAGGATATCTCAAGAGTGATGAACACTGCCACAGTGAGAATTGGAACATTTACCCTTATGGTAAGATCTTACACAACTGTTCTTTCTCCATACTTATGGTGCATACCCTGTGGCTAAGCCTAGATTAAACCTGCTCAGGTGAGATTCCACAAGGCCAGCTTTGGCACTATTTATTACACAGCCGGGTAGAGTATCTGGATCAATGGAAGCAATATTTTGGGTTTAGAAAGCACAGTCAGGACATATTCCTTGGGGTTTAGTGGAATCAGGGGATTGCGGAGTTTCAGTCATTGTTTCTAGAGTAAAGTTGGCACTGAATGTATCTTTCAGTATATTAGCTTTGTACTTTGGCTCAGAATGGGTGGTACCATTTTGGATTAGTTCTGTACACTGCTGGCTGCAATTCCTTACTTTTTATAATTATCTTTGGGCTCATAGGCTATCTTCAGCTTAGGTTTGTCTTTGATCTTCCTGGAGGCAGCTTTTGATTTCTTTTTAATCTTTTTGATACAGTCTTTAATATTAGGAGATTTAGATTTTTTTATTAGACTTTAAAAGTTTTATTTTCCTCTTATCATTGAGCTTATTTTTACTGGAGGAGCGCCAAGTCGGTTTGTTCCTAAATTCCCATAATATTTTGTTCTAGCAGGGATAACCAGATCTAGGAGTAGGCGGGAGCAGAACATAAGTAGCAGCTGTGACTTTGATGGTTGCAGTAATATTATAAGCACATTTTGAGAGCTAATTGTACAATTTGAGTAGATCAGTTGGTTTGAAATCCTGCAGTTCAGAAGGGTTGACTACAGAGGTGTTTCAGACTTTAAAGGAAAAGTTCACAATTCTGGGTTGCAGTTGAATGAGAGATGGAGATACAGTGTTCATCAGGGTAAGATTTAGAGTGTTTAGCCCTCTGGATGACTGGTTTACTATTTGTTCTAGGGAATTTCCATTTGTTTAATCAAGGAATCTATGGGTATGTGCAAGTTTGAGGTATAGGCACAACAGTTCATAGAAGGATAGTTGAAACTGCCCATCATAAAAGCTTTTTCATTATGGGTATTTCAATGAACACATTTAGGAATCTATCACGGTCATCTGGGGGCATGGAAAATGTCAGGTAACAGGCTGTGAACAGCAGTAATGTCCAGAACAGCAGTAATGCCAGCTGTGTTCACAAGGTAACAGCCACGGCTAGGGTCTGAGGCATCCAGAACAGCAGTAATGCCAGCCGTGTTCATGAGGTAACACCCACAGCTAGGGTCTGAGGTGCCCAGAACAGCAGTGATGCCAGCTGTGTTCACAAGGTAATAGCCACAGCTAGGGTCTGAGATGCCCAGAACATCAGCAATGCCAGCCGTGTTCAAAAGGTAACAGCCATGGCTATGGTCTGAGGCACCCAGAACAGCAGTAATGCCAGCTGTGTTCACGAGGTAACAGCCTCAGCTAGGGTCTGAGATGCCCAGAACAGCAGTAATGCCAGCCGTGTTCACAACATAACAGCCACAGCTAGGGTCTGACAGGCCCCAAACACTTGGCAAGTTGCAGTGCCCCAGATTAGAGAAGACAATATAACATAGGAAAAACAGTTAAACAGTATGTCTTTCAGTATAAGCCACAAAGAATTGAAATAATCATCTCCCTTGATATTGAAGACATCAATAGGATTCAAATCTGGTATAGGCAGTCCATAATCAAGTCGTTTAGAAAGGCTTAGGTGAGCAGCACAGAACACACAAGCTAAATGGACTGATGGCGAAAGAAATCATTTCTTTATACCATTCATTTATAGTGGTTTTAGGTGAATTATTGTGATTTGCTAGTGTGAAGGAAACTGAGTGGTTTGCTGGTTAGCTACCTTATGGTGTTTTTCTTGTTTAGGTTGTAGTTTTGGTACCCTTCCTGCAGAATCTACATGGTTTACCTATTTCTCCATAGGTATTTGTTGGGGTTCATAGTTTCATCCTACATCTCAAAAGGTATGTCAACAGTTGAATTGGAGAGTGTTTAAATCGCCCATAGATATGTGTGTGTTTTCATCCTGAAGTCTGTTGCCATCCCGTGCAGGACTGTTTCTCGACTGTATGCCCATTTCTTGCTAAGATATACTTTATAACCTTCAATGAGGTAAAGTAGGTACTAGAATGAATGCATGAGTAAGCCTGAAAATTCTGTTAAATCATCCAGTGAATCACAGATTAATAAAGTTTATTCCCATTCTGTATAAAGTTTGTAATATGCTGGATAGATATCACTATGTAATTTAATTAGAGTGCAAGGATTTTTGTCAACAGACTTCTGATTGTGGCTCACAGGAGGACAGCTTACACCCCAGAAGTGGTCTTGCCCGCCATACTGCTGCAAAATGTCTAGGTCACTGACCTACTTCAGAAAACCCTCATTATTTAATTTTTCACTTATCTAGATAGACGCAGAGCTGATGGCATAATTTTACGTCATCTATCCCCTCCTAAATTGCTTTGAGACTAAAATCATGCCAGTCGGGCAACTTTAAGAATGAAGCGCTGATGCTTTGGAACACTTGCGTCCAAATGACTCATCGCTTAATTTAATTTGTAAAGGGGAGTGCCACCATGCAAACAGAATTAAAGGGAACTGCAGTCTGTACCTGGATACCTAAAGGAACATGGATGGCAAAGTGAATTTCTTACATTATTCTGTCAGTTTCAGGAGTTAAGTATAGTACAACAATTCCGCTCTACCTTGCATTAGTTTTTAATCTGTTAAAAAAAAAAAAAAAAAAAAAAGGATGGGAAACTTTCCTTAACACCAGTGAGTATGCAAAACAAATATTCTTGCTTTAAAAAAATATTTGAATGTTTTGCTTTAATGCATTATACTCTAGCAGTGACAGAATCAAACTAGCATTTGTCTAAGTGTAAAGCTCTAAATACTGCATTGTGTTATTTAACAATCTCAACTAGAGAGCTGTCATTTTAACTCATAATCTGTTATCTTTGAAAGAGTAAACTAAAACCTGGCATGCTGTGAATTTCTTGTTTCACCCTTGTGCTTAGAAGAGATGGTATTTGGAGATTAGAAAATACCTTCCATTTATCTTAGCAGGGGGGATTAGAAAATCTGTTTAATAATTTGAAATCTGAAACATTTTTTCCGTGACGTAGAATCTGAAACAAGCTGAATGATGAATACGTGTGCTGTTTTATTACTTCTGTGCTGCTTAATTAGCTTTTGGTAATATAAACTCAGCAAAACCAAGCATTTGTTTTTGTGTTAACTTGGAAAGATCACCTTTGTGGTACAGAAACAGAGTTTGCAAGAAAATAAGAAAAAGTGGCCAGCTAATTTTGTGCAGTTGCTGTCTGCAGATGCTACTCAGGATATAGAATTTCTCCTTCCCTGTTTTTTTCCTAAAATCTGTTTGTACCAGTCCATTAACCTTTGACATCCAAGAAGTAGATGCCAAACAGGAGCAGGCCCAGCATGGAGCCCTGAGGTACTCCACTAGTGGCCGGTTTGTTGGTGGAGGTGGTCTCACCTATCCTGACTTGGGTCTTATTTGTGAGCCAGCTGTCAATCCAGTGAGCTATGTAGGGATTTATGCCTAGTTTAGAGAGTTTAACAATGCCTGAGATGGGTGTTGTATTGATTCCCTTTGTCAGGTCAAAGTAAGCAGTATTCCCTGTTGTACCCTCATCCACTGCCTTGGTACCCTCTCAAAGTAATCAACTATGTTATGTAGTCATGACCTTAACAAAGCCAAACTGGGACCATTCCAGTGTCTGTAAGTTGCCAGTGTCCTTGTTGATCATTTCCATTATAATTCATTCCATGGCTTTGCATATTAGACTTGTCAGACTAATGGGTCTGTATTTCCCAGGGTCAGTTGATGGTCCGCCCTTATGAAGAGGGATAACCATTGCAGTCCTTCATTCACTTGTGTTTGAGGCTGTAGTTGAAGAGTGCCTCAAGTGGACCTGAGGATCCTCTTCAGAAACCTGAACGCTCACTTCCTGACTTATACAACGCTGAGATGAAAAGGCCAATGACCACACAACAGCAACATCCCTGAACACAGGCTTTCCACTCCAGGTAAGTAACCGCTTGGCCATCCTGTTGAACTTTGCCCCTTACCTCCGCAGTAGTGTGATCTCGGAGTTGGTATATTTAGTTAAGGGGATGTGGGGGGGTGCAGCCCCCCACATGGTTGGGTTTGCTTTTCTTCAGTTTACGTTTTTTTTTAGGATGGCCAAATGGTTATTTACCTAGAGTGGTAAGTCTGTGTTCCTGGATGTTGGTGTGGTGGTGCTGTCGGCCTTTTCATCTCTGTGTTTTGAGTTTCAGGTAAGTGAAATTTCGTTCTTGTAAAGTAGACCTGGTCCTGATAGGTCATGTTTTAGGTTGTTCAGGAGGCAACCAGGGATATTGCCAGGGTCCACTGCTAATAGTTGGGGGAGTGTGCTAGAGTTGATTTCACAGGGGATAGCTGGGAATTAGAGATGTTGATTTCACAGGGGATAGCTGGGAATTAGAGATGAATTTATCTGCCAGAAGAGTTGCTATGTCTCCCTGATCAGTGAAGGTGGTGCGATTTACCACCAGTTCACTGCACTGCTGTGTTAACCATTAAGGTTCCAGACATAGCTGAAGAAGGCCTTGTGATTGTCTTTAGACAGAGAGGCTATGCTGACCTAGTAATTGGCCTTTGTGGACTTAATTAGATCTCTTAGTTTAGTTGAATCAGAGAGCTCTTGTATTTACGGGAGCTGTTCTTTCTTATTTTGGCCATGATTTTTTTATTTTATTATATACCCTGTTGAGGGGGGAATTCCACCAGTGGGGTTTGTTTTGGGTTATGTCTTGTAGGTATGGCAGCCTCCATGCAGCCATTTACATGTTTGTACAAAGTATTTGTGAATAATTCTGTACAGGTATCTGTTTAGGGTGAGCCTTGGATTTTGACACATTGTTTCTTAATAGGGTGTAGTTTGCCTTTGAATAGTTGCTAATTGTTACAGGTTTACTTGAGTTTTCCGAGTTGATTTTTATTTCAAAGGAGACGGGTTTGTGATCAAACCTCACTAGTGAGGACATGACACGGGAGGGGGGTTGCAGTGCTGTCCCATGTTGTTGAGTACTATATCAAGTATGTGTGATCCTCTGGTTGGAGTGTGCATTATCTGGTACAAGGTGTTCATGTTAATAAAGTCCAGGAAGCCTGTGAGTTTGAGGCAGTCTGTGTTTCCCACTCTATAGAAAGTAGTTAAAGTCACCCATGATGAGGCTATTTTGTTGGATGGTGAGTGCCTCTAATAGGTCTAGGTAAGAGTTGTGAGAGGCTGGGGGCATAGATGGTGATCTGTAGCTAGCTAGGATGTGGTTAGAGACCTTGTCTATGGTGACTTGCTTGTGGATGAACTCCATGATATTGTCCTGTTTAACTAGCCTGGAGGTATTTTTGTTGCACAGATCGAGACACCTCCACCTTTAGTCCCTGTGCCAAGAGACAGTATAGCTTACCTTCTGGAGCACAGCTTAATAATGTTTATGGTTTTATTTTTCCCCCAACCAGGTAAGAGGTGCAGTGGTCTGTTTTGGGGGGTGACTGAAGACCAGTGGTTTGGCTGTGATTTACACCGAGCTGCACTCGTTGTCTGGGCTTCTAATTTTTAAAAATGATAGTCCAGAAATATGAGAGAGGCTGTAGGAATGAGGGGCTAGTACTCTACCTAAATAGCTCATATTGATAGTTTTAATGATGACATTGTTGTCAGTAATACCTATATGTTTATAACAACTCAGATATTTTTTAGGCTACAGTCACTGATTTGATTGACATCTAAGTACCTCCCCAGCTTCAGATTAGACGTGTGAAGTGAAGATGAGAGTAACAACTGTGCCTTTTTTCCCACATTAGGTAGGACTTTGATGTATATTTTCCAACCTGGTTGTCAGTCTGTTTTGCTCTGAAGTTTAGAAAAGAAAATAAATACACCACCTGTGTAGAACTGATGGTCTTTTTATTTGCTTATTCCAAATCAAAACCCAAGCAAGTATAGGAAGGCACAATGGCCAAAAGGCAATAAATCGGCCAGCACCCAAATGTCAGCAGTTCAAAAGTTTAATACAGTAAACATTTCATACATTGGATCACAAACTTCTCATGACACTGGTTAATTCTTTAAATGGCTTTACTCATGAAATGGAATGAGTTGTAACAATACCTTTTGTAGTCGAGGAAGATGAAATAGGTTCAAATTCTTCAAAAATCCTACCATCATCATTGTCCAACACCAAACCAATGACAAAATATGATAAATCCATAACCAGGAGGCAGGGAACATGATGGGGGTGCCAGCAGCACATCAACAAGGATTCCAACAGGAACATCAACAAAATGCCAACAGAGCGGACAACCAAAACGTATTCCAGACCAAAACGCATGCAAGTACGGCAAGGTGCAACAGCCAAAAGGCAGTAAATCAAAAAATAAATTGGCCAGCACCCAAACATCAGCAATTCAAAAGTCTAACATAATAAACTTTTATTATATTTATTATGTTAAATTTTTTTAATTGCTGACATTTGGGTGCTGGCCGATTTAATTTTTGATTTATTACTCTTTTTTTCACTTATCCATGTGTCCCCTGTAGGTATCATTCCCATGTTTTTCTAGGCTTGGAACAGTGACAGTGAAGTTAAATTCACGTATTTAAATGGAATTAAACAGATCTGTTTTCATGACAGTAAACCCTATTCTTCCAATCTTGATTTCAGATTTGCAAATATTATTCCTTAAAGATTGGAAACCAGAATTATTCTTGGATTGCTACCTATGGCAGGTGTGTAGATAAGCCATTTATTTCCCAGAAGCAAAACTGCCTCTTGTCTTTTCAGATTGAAGCAGTTGTCATTAGACATCTCCTTCAGTTGCTTCATAGGTTCATATGTAGTTTCTAGGTTTGCAGTCCAGGAGACCATTGATGTTAGCCTAAATTGTCATTTGAAATCAAGCAGTCTGTGGTTAAGTGACTTGCTGCAGGTCACACAATAGGCAAATGGGGGTTGAGGAAACTCCAGCTCACATATTATTATGTCAGGCAAAGCACAGTTTTCCATGTTCATCAGAGCTGTGTGTCACATTCCTTGTTATGTGCTCCTGGCTTCCTTATGATGTTCACTGCTATAGCACACTCACCTTTGGTGCGGAAGGCTGTGTGTACCATTCCTACACCAGGTAGATTGATTGATAACACTACAGTGCAGCATGAGGGGGGGGGTGCTACACTCCTGAATGTGTCATCTTTTGAATGAAATGTTAAACCGAGATTCCATATGCTGGAGTTGGTGGCAGCACATTTGGATGTAAAAAAATCTCACAGCACCTATCAAAAAAGTAGAGAAGGTTCCCTGATGCCATGGCCAAAATTTACCCTAATAATATAAATAGCACTTCGAGTCTTCCCTGCAAAGAGGTCACTAATCTACTGGGACTAACCTGGTCAACAAAGGATAAATAAATGAAATAAATAATGTGCAGGCACCAGCCTTCTCACAGAAGTTTATAAATTTGGGACATTATCCTGGAAATTGGGGACTGTAGCTTGGTTATAAAGTCTCTCCAAACATGTTGCCACACTTAGCAGCAGAGAACTGATTACTGTTTTGAAATGGGCTTCAGAGGGTATATAACACAAATACCTCAAATAGAATGGAAAATATTCCATAGCCTGTGCTCTTGGGTCTATATTATATGCTTGTAGTTTTAAAACTTCTACGCTTAAATGGTCGACACCATATGAGCGAAGTTTTAAAACATCGAACATATAATAAAAATAAACAAAAACAAAAAAAAACTACCTGCACCCCCTCTCTACTTAAATATACCAACTCCGAGATCACACTACAGTGAATTAAAAGGAAATATTCCCTACAGTGATCACCGTTGAAACTTTCCAGCTCTCAAAAGTTCACTCATATGGTGTCGACCATATGAGACTCGAACTTTTGAAAGTTCGAGCTTCTGATATAGACCTGTGCTCTCATATTGAAAAATTAAGTAGAAAGAGCTTTATTCTGGTATTTTCTGTTAACCCTCTCTGACTCGCCATAAGACCCCTAACCTTTCTCCTGTAAAAGTTCTTAACCGTAAATGGTGGTTGTATTAGTGCACGCCATCTGATAACTGGGTGTTATCATTCGCTCATATCCACAACCTTCAGCAGTTCCTTCATAACTGGTTATCTGGTTTCTGTGTTCTGAATCACAAATCATCTCAATGTTTTGTTATAAATGAACCTTGTGTCTTCTGGAAAGAGGTGAACTGTTTTACACAAATATATATTTTCAAGAAAATAAGAATCCTAGAAACTCTACTGGCTGTCAGATATCTGGACATTGTGTATACAGTGGAAGATATTTTATACACTTCAAAGTTTGTTAGTGAAGTAGGTTGTTTCAATTATACAGATGGGTGAGGCTTACTTAGTTGTTCTGGTGTTCCCTTGCATTGTAATAGTCCTCTGATGTGTATTCCATAGCAAATAATGTTTGCTTTTGTTTTCATTCAATTGAATATTAATAGATGCTGCATGTGTGCTACTATTATTTATTTATTTTATTTATTTACACTTTGTTGACCGGGTTAGTCCCACTAGCCTAGTGGCCTCTTTGCAGAGGGACCAAAGGTGATGTTTATACTACTAGGTGAAATTTGTCCAGGCCACCAGGGACTCCACTACTCTTTTCAATAAGTGGTGTGGAATCTTTTGCATTCACCCGAGTTACCACCAACTCTGGCAGATAGGGCCTTGACTTACTTTCTGATCCAAAAGGTGATCCACTCAGGAGTGCAGGACCCCACCTTATGCCTCCCTGCAGTGTCAGCAATGGAAAACTGAAAATCCAACTACCTTATGTGGGAATAGAACCCACAGCCTTCTGCACCAAAGGTGAATGTGCTACTACCTGTTGAACTATTGATACTGCTTTGCTTGTAATTCGTTATAACTGTTGTATGGGTCTGTACCTCATGTGCATTGCACTGAATTGCTGTAACAACAATAGACAGTTGCTGTATAATTACAGATATTTTTAATTATCCATTTCATGTTGTTAGCCACAAATACATCGCTAAGCTAAAAGGCCATCAGGGGGATACGTAAAGGTTACCACAAAGTGTACAATTTGTGTAACCTTTCTCAATTCAAAGCCATCCCTGCCACAATGTTTCTGCTGTCTATTCAAAAGGTTACACATAGTGTACACTTTGGTAACCTTTATGAATCCCCTGTTAGGAAAAAGCTGTGAGGAAAAGCTCCAAGGTATACAATACACGGTAGTAGTTAGTTACACAATAAACAATGTAAACAAGTAATTAATACATTTATATTAAAATATTTACCATTTATAGTCACTTTTAGTTCATAAAAAAGCAGTATTCAATAATGCACTACACAGCACTGATGTATAAATATCATCTGGTCATTTACACAGGGCCAGGACACAGAAACTAGGTGTTTTGTTGTGCCTCTCAAGCTAAGATCTTATCTAAATGGGGTCTTGCATGCTCACACAGATATTTGTTTATCAGATAAATGGTTATTGATTTAGAATTTTCCTTTTGGCTTGTTCTCAGCTATGCAGATCCACACTAGACACTTGCCACTGTGACAACAACTTGCAATGTTTTGTTGTATGATTAACTGCTGAAGGCACCATTGTAATCAGATTTTTAACTGCTCTAGAGATATAAACCCTTTAACTGTTTCTATTCTTTGCAAATATGGTCATTCCAAAATGAATTCTCACAGTTTGCCAGATTTGCATTTATATGGGGGGCATGTCTGGAAACCAGCAAAACCTGAATTATATGATTCTCCTGAATTGATCACCATCTTAATTACCTTGATTTGCAGTAATATCATCAAATGGATACAGATAAATATTACTGTCATGTGGGATAGGTTTAAATAGAGCTCATCTTTTCCTTGTCGTAGAATGGGATGACTAATTTTCAGATTTGGATTTTGGAGATCTTGTCCTGCAGAAGGTGGTTAGCTTTAATAATGGGTAAGACAGCAGGAGCATGCATAACCGAGTCTTTCAGTGACCTTAAAGTTAAAAGGAGAGGTGCACCGAGTGTCTCTTCAACTGCAGCTGTGAGCTTATCAGTAATAAGAAAAAAAGTTTAAAATGAACTGGGGGCATTTTTTGTAGTGACAATTCCTTGCCCAGCATGGACTGACTAGACTGTGCAAATTGCAGACTTTTATACAAGCTGACGATCTGCAGTACAGCTCACTGTGAAGTGGTGCTTAGCAGGCTCCGCTTGCATATTTTATTAACAGAAAAGTCCTTTTATGTAGTGTTATGTTTTATGTTTTTACTTGGTTAGAAAATAAGAAGAAGGAAAAAAACTGTCCAGCAAATATTTGGCACCTTTAAGATGTGCATAGTGGAAGCAGTTCTCCAGAAACTCTGACTGCTTGCAAATTTGCATGACTGTGTGAGTAACATATGTACATATATTTAAGAACGTAAATAACATTTTTGTCCTAAATGTTCAGATGGGTATTTGCCTCAGGCCATATTGCAAAAATGGCAACAAAACAAAGATGCATTTATTTCCTGAAAGTTACCCCCTGCAGCCATTCCTTGTCCAGCTTCATCACTGTTATTTCAAAAGTCAAGTTGAACAAGACTGTCTTGTGGTTAAATCACTGAACAAGACTGTCTGGTGGCTGAACCAGCCTCTTTTTTTTTTGTAAAGGTGAGATTGTATCAGCTTGGCCGTACAATAAGCGTTCCTCTTGACAGGTGCTGTTGTTTTGTCGTAAGGCTGCAGTAACAGAGCTGCTTGTGTTCTGCGCTAGGTGCTCCTCCAGGTGTTGACATGCAACAGGGTGGGTTTAAAGCTATATGTTGGGGCAAACTAGACTGCAGTTTTAATTTGAAAAGTCATTTAGATGGAGGTTACTAGATATCTTTAAGAATGTGTTACGAAAGAGCCTAAGCAAAAGAAAAGGAGACAAAGTGCTGATGACAAAATTAAGCCTTCATGATTGTAGTTTCACAAAGATGGGTGGTACAAAAATTAGAGTGCAAGCCTGTAATCTGAAAAGCCAAGCTACAGATCCGGTTAGTATTATGTACTTTAACACTATTAGGCTGACTCAGTATTCTACCCTGCCTAGCTAGAAACTGAATAAAAAGTAAGTCTTCAATGAAAAACAGGCATGATGCATCCCTTCTGAGTTGCTACATGAAAAAAAAATGTAGCATGTTTTTCGAAGTATATATAACTTGGCTCAAAAGTATATAGAGATACTAAGGGTTTGCCTCTGTGGGCCAACAGTACTAGAATGCATTCCCTTTCTGTGTCTTTGGAGGGACTGAGGATTTGAGAGTGTAGGTGCCAGTTTCACTACTTTTCTTAGCCAGTTGTACATTCATTGGCCAATACAGAGCACAGCATGAAAGCTATCACCGTACTTTTCAACTTCTTTGCTCAGGAATTTTGGACAAAGTCAAAAATAATGGTGGGAAAAGCTCAAAAATAAAAGGCAGTTTTTAAATGTTACTCTTGATTTACTTAAGTGAATATGTTTTGCATCAACATACATTTCCTGATAATAAGAAATGGAAGTCCAATGTCTGACATTATAGATTGACTGTTATCAGTTATTTTCCAGAAAATCTAAACTTTTATGAGGTACAAGGAAAAATGTGAGCCAAAAATCAGAGTTATTTGGCAAAACTCTGGACATTTGAGAGATAAGGGTATTACTCCCTTTGTAGGAATTGTGTCACCATCTTCATTGTTCATTAGCCTTTTGTTTTATCTTTAAAGATATTGTACTGAAAAATAAGTACATCCAGCACAAAATCTTCTAGTTGTTTAGATTTATTTCTAATGGAGTGTTAAAGGGATGTGCTTTCTAGCAGGAAACTGGCTGTACTTCTTTAAGATGGACACCTTACCCACTCCACAGTTCATGGTAAATTGAAGGTCAAATCTAGAATCCTAGGGAAAGGTAGTTTAGCATGCTGTAAACTGCCCTGATAAAATCCCCCAGATCATTGCAGAGGGATCATATCCTTTATTGCATTTACTGGAACATTAGTTTCTCATTTTATAAGGACTGTTATAGGCAGAACAGGTACAATGATAGCGGTAACTCTTTACGTTTGCTGTCCAAGACAGGGCCTTCTTTCTTCTGGCTTACTAAAGGAGGTGATAGCAATTTTGGGGGGGGGTGCTTGTGTGCAAAGTGGAGGGAAAACAAATAGGTGAGTTGCATTGGTTATATGATGGTGCTATAACTAAAGGTGCGGTAGGGAGGGGGGTTACTGCATTTACAGCAGACAATGGCTAGTAAAGGAACAGACTGGGGAAGAATTCTGGATTACTATAAGGATTGCTGCAATTGTAAGGAGAGTCTGGATTTAATGACAAGAAAAGAATTGCTTGTGGATGGAAAGAGGATTGTGGGAGATGTGCTTACATGTATGTAAATGCAGACAAACAGGAACAACTATAAGGAATGTGGAGCTAACGGACATGATTTGTGATGATGTGTCATGGGTCAGGTTCAGCAGAGGGGGACAGATAGTTGGATGGAACAGGAGATGAGGAAGCAAACAAAAGGGAAGTAAAAAAGATGTGGTAGGTTACATGTAAGGGGACCCTGGGAGCAGTACCTGTCTCAGAGGTGTTTGAGTTCATAAAGAGCAGTAATTTATGATTATAGGGGGTTTATTTAAGTTTCACTTGGAAAATCAGGATCTGTATTGTCTGGGCTACCTGTGCCTAAGACCAAAAGCTGATAAAAAGACTGTAGTTGTTACATGTGATAAAAACTGATTTAAAATGAAAAGTGAGTATGGAAGGAGGAAAGTAAGCACCTTGTCAGGAGATTTAATAAGAATAAATGGGAAAGGTCAGGAGATTTAATAAGAATAAATGGGAAAGGTCAGGAGATTTAATAAGAAGTAAATAGGAAAGGTCAGGAGATTTAATAAGAAGTAAATGGGAAAGGTCAGGAGATTTAATAAGAATAAATGGGAAAGGTCAGGAGATTTAATAAGAATAAATGGGAAAAGGTGAAGACAAAAGTGGTGGTCCTTGAGCAGTGAAGATAAACAGTGCCAGATGCTTGCAGAGTAAAAATAGTCAACAGAGTATTCCTCAGGGATTCAGACTTTTTTTTTGCCACAGGATCAGTCCAATGTCTCCCCTGCCTGCGCCCAAATGACCCATTAATTCTCCCGCTGGAGTGATATCCTTCTAGACCACTTGCTGTCTGTTGGAGGCAAGTCAGGGTGTTAGGGAGTGGGCTAGTTTGCAGGTTTTGCAGACTATCCTATCCTCACCCCCAACAGTCTGCAAACTCCACTGAAGCTGCCTCAGGAGTTGCATGTGTGTGTCTGTTTTTGCACAACCTCCTGCCCATGTGGCACACCTCTTGCAGTGTGGACAATACAGGCTCATTGTGCTGCAGTGATACACTTGATGATGATGATGCAACAAGCCAAGCTGACACTCTCTTTCCAGGATGGGTAACCGTGTGTCGGTCGCTCACTGCCATCCTTTCCCTCTCCATGTGTCCAGCGCCTGAGCTACTAATCAAACATGGATCATCTGGGTGCAGTTAGATCTAGAGCTGCACGATTCGTGGACAGTGTTGGTATTACAAGAGTATGAGCCACCAGACGCAGGAACTGTGACATGTTTGTCAAGATTTATGCTTTCTGGAAAGGACAGGAATAGTAAAGGGGATTGACAGATTACGGAAGGGGGAATGTAAAGTACACTGTGAACTAAAATGAAGAGATGCTAGATAAGGAAATAAATGCACTGTCACTGCCGAAAAAATTTGAGTTCTTGATTCTGTATGTAACCCATAGTTCAGAGTGAAGGACTGATGAAAGGTTAAAATCTAGGATAAATGCAAGTGGAGAAATTCAGTTTTACTTTGTATTCCATATCAGTGATGAGAAGAACTGAAAAACTGAAATTTAGTGGAAGTTATAGAGATGGGCTTTGAGCAGAGAGTAGGAACTCTGACAGGGATTTGAAACATTATTGTCCAAGGTGTCACCAGTGTAAATACGGTATAGGTATGGAGTTCAGGGAACCAGTTGGAAGTACTAATGACTGTACCATGATTCATAGTTCTTTATAAAGGAGACAGTACAAGAATTAGGATGTACATGGTCATGACTGCAGAAAACACAAACAAGGGTGGCCTCCCCTAGTAGTAGTTTAGAAGTAAATGACATAAGAGCAGAAGCCAAAGAAGCTCCAATTGCAGAAAAGATCAAAGAGAACAGATTACGGTGGTTTGGGCACAAGTGCAGAAAAGCAGAAGACAGTCTGGTGAGCAAGATTTGGGACAGACAGGAAGAAGGTAAGAGGAAACGAGGACATCCAGCAAAGAGGTTGATGGATTGTGTGAAAGAAGATCTGCGACAGTCAGATATGAGTGTTGAAGAAGGTAGGAGTGTGGCACTGAATCGAGAGAGTGGGAGACCGTTAACATGATACCCCAACCCCATGTAGAAAAATGGGAAAAAGGGGGCTGATGATGATGAGTTAAGTCAGAAGTGGGTAAGGTTTTAGCTTGTCACTCAAATCTGGACAAGCTGCAACTCATCAACTGGAGTTTCTCATTGGAAGTCACTGCTGGTGCAGTTTGTGTTACAGCACTGATGATATTAGTTCATTATTTCCTTTTCATTTTTTCATGATTTCTGGAGTTGTACCACCACTGAGTTTATACACACACCCATGTGTTTTGGAGGGCGTAGGAAGGCTTACTTAACATTATTTATTTATTTATTTGGGTGAAGCTACAACTTATTGTGTTTGTCTGCTTGTATGTTTGCCAAGATATTACTTGAAGTATAGTGGAACCACAGAGGGGGTTTTGGGGTAGGCAGAGACCAGGATCTGGGGTACTGGATGGAGAAGGAACACTGAAGAAGACACATTAAATAAATGCTTCAGCTCAGTGTTTACACAGGAACATAACGGGGGAGTACAGGCTTGAGAAAGTCAAGGATGTGTAAATGGAGGTGACAAGCGTTTAGAGGAAAAGGATAAAAGCGATACAGCATTAAGTGAAGAAGTTAAGGTAGGACTGATGAAGCCACAGGCCGTGTGCACTACTTGTGCACTACTACTCACAATATTAAAGGAGCTACTTGGATGGTTTTGTAAGCCACAGTTAAAGCTGTAGTTCTCTAGGATGTAGAAAGGAACAGCTCAGCAGGAAAGGAAAATGCTGGTTTGAACCCAGCCCCCCCCCCCTTGCAAACTAGGTACTTACTGGACAGTTGGGTACCTAGTTTCCCCCAGAGCAGTTTTCCTTTCAGCTAGGACACCACCATGATGGTGATTTTTGTGAACATTCACACACATACATCCAGTGCAGAACAAGTATTAAACAAGTATTGTGTTAACAGCTCAACAGAAGAGGCAAACACTGTCCCTTGTCCCCTTCTAGGTGGGGAAATAAAGACATCTTTGTTGGTTCAGTGGCAGTGACAACTGTATGGATTGTGTGGTGGTGGGGTGTCCTGCGTTTAATCTGCAGACCAGGTCAGTGTTTTCCTTTCCTGTTGTGTTATTAATAATATATGGGGTTTATAGTTCTGGTTTAGATGAGTGTGGTTCATAAAATAACCATGATGGTTTCCTAGCTGAAAGGAGAAACTGCTGTTGGGACGGGGGGGGGACCAGAAACCTTGTTGATTAAGCGGTGATGACAACTGCACGGAATGCATGGGGCCCTGGCTTCAATCCCCTTTCCTGCAGAGTTGTTTATGCAATACTAGGTATGTAGTTATTCAGATTGTAGAAAAAGAATACTTTATGAGGACGAGAAGATGGGTACATGTCATTTGGAATGATCGCATTTAACTTAGGTTCAGTGTATTGATTTTCAAACGGATGAAATCGACCATTCGGATTTGAATGCTTATTGAGATGAAACTTCGTTTAGCTGATTGAGTGCGCATCAGGTTTCAGCTCTGAACCTACTGATTGAGTGTGCATCAGGTTTCAGCTCTGAACCTACTGATTGAGTGTGCATCAGGTTTCAGCTCTGAACCTACTCATTGAGTGCGCATCAGGTTTCAGCTCTGAACCTACTGATTGAGTGTGCATCAGGTTTCAGCTCTGAACCTACTGATTGAGTGTGCATCAGGATTCAGCTCTGAACCTACTGATTGAGTGTTCATCAGGTGAACCTACTGCTATTCATATTGGTGCTGGGGTAAATTAGCAAATAGGTCAGAGGAGACAGGTCAACAAAGCTGGCGCCTGCAGACTCCGAACAGGGACTTCAGTAAATGATAAGGGGAATGAAATGCAGAACTGAAAGCACAATGTATGAAGCTGAGTACAGACAAGACAGCTGTCATGGCAGCAAATGGTGGAAATCAGAAGAAGGTGAAAACTGCAGTAGAAGGGAAACTAGTGGAACAGGTTAACAGCTTCAAGTTTCTGGAAGTGGTGGTTGAGGAAAAAGGAAGTCTGAATGAGGAAGTCAAAGCTAGAATCAGAGGGGCTGCAGTGAACTTGTATGGAGTGTCGGGGGTAGTACTAAAGCTGAAATGTAAGGTGTACAGCAGAACAGTAGTGAGATCAGTACTGTTGTATGGTACAGAAACATGGGCATTGAAAGCAGAGGCAGTTGAGGAAGCTAGAGGTGATGGAGATGAAGTGCCTGAGCTGGGTGGTAAGATGCATAATGAAGACACACAGAAGAAATGGGGGAAAAGGATGATGTACTGTACTAACACCAGTGGAATAATAGCCACAAACAGAAATTTACATTATGCATGCTATTTACATTTAGTCACATATAAATAAAATAATTTTGCAAGGTGCATTTCCCAATTTTACATTGTATCCCCCCCTCCTTCCATAGTGTGGGGGTGCAACCTTCCATATCTCTTCTTGCTGTATCTACCATCTCCAAGAGCAAAATACTTAAATACTTTGGAGTAGAGGGGCTATATTTTTAGTCATTAAATTTGAGTTTGCACGTACCTGATATAGTCTTACCTTAGAGCTAGTATGTATAAGGTCTGTGGGTGTGTGGAATACTGGGATGATATCCTATTACAGCTACACTATTCTGAAGCATTATACAATGTATAGTATAGTACTATGATAAATGAAGAAGACACATGGACCACCAGTCAGAAGACCATATAAAACCATTTAATCAGATAAAACTGAAGCAGAACAAGCACTTTCGGGTTTCTCCTTAGTCAGGTTCACATAAAACTATAAAAACACAAATTAAATAGTAATGCCAGACCAACCAAGAACTAGGTCTCTGCCCCTTTAAAATAGGTTTAATGGGAAGCACACAACTGAGGCCAGGTGATTTCCTGTTCACTGTCTCCACCTCTTATTGTGGTGGGTATGATCTGCAGGACCATAAAAGAAAAGGTATGAGTATTATACATAGCAACATGGTGTGCTAAAGAGTTATGCTTAGCACTATTCTAATGTCCCTGGCATGATGTAATATATGATCTTTTAACGACCTATTCATCCTACCCACATAGAATGAGGAGCAATGTTCACACTGGTCTAAGTAAACTACATTGTAAGTAGTACAGTCAGCATATAAACGGGGGGAGTATACCTTGTTCGTTATGGGATGGACACATTTGTTGCCCTTCTTAATGAATAAGCAAGCCTTGCAAAGCCTCCACAACTCTCGAAGAGATGGTGTTATGTGCCATGTGAGTTCTTTTACATAATCTCCTCCTCAAGTTCAAATTATTCTTAAATACAAATGATGGTTTGTTCCCAATATACCTTTTTAGACAATCATCAGTTAATAGGATTTTCAATTGTGATTGATCACATCGGAGATGGAACCAATATCACTGCTATACTTCAGGGAGATACGTAAAGGACCTGAGTTAAGATTACTCAAACTATGGAACTGCCCAGGCTCTCTGTATAAGAAAGGCTTCCCTCTTGCATTCCTTTGACTAACCACCTCCTTGAAGGAGCTGTCTATTTCATGTGACTCGATTGTAATAATCCTAGCTCATTATGAAAATCATTGTCATTTGTACATAGTCTCGAGGCTCTTAGACCCCACCCCTTCGCTATATTCTTAAAGACATGCTTGGGGTGCATACCATTACGAGACAAACAATGGTTCTTCCAACATGACTTCCTATGAATGGAAGTCCCAATTTCACCTGTATAATCCATAGTCAATTTAATGTCTAAAAAGTCAATCATGTTGGCCGAAACACTCATAGTAAACTTTAAAAAGTCAGTTGTGTTTTTCATGTAAGACAAAAACACATCCAGATCTTCTCTTGTGTCTGTCCAAATCAAAAACAAGTCATCTACAAATCTAGCATAGAATAAAAGGGACTGTTTACATACATTGGCATCACTAAAAACATGCTTCTCTTCCCAATATGCTAAAGTTAAGTTAGCATAAGTATTAGCGCAAGGGGTCCCCATAGTGACACCCTTGTGCTGCAGATAAAATTTGTCTCTAAACAAAAACATTGTTTTCCATACATGACAAATTAAACCTTTCATGACAGCATTGTATTCACTATAAATATCTAAAAAGTGCTAAACTGTAACAGTCAGCTGCCTGCCAGGATCCACCACATAATGCATGCACTCAGGTCCTCAGTAACAGGTTTAAGTATGACTGTGTCATTGTACAATGTGGGTGTGAATGAACTGAGACGTATCTCCCTGAACTACATGAAAAGAGACATGGAGGAGCTCTCAGATTATGTAGCACAGGCTTGTATGACCCTAGCCCTGCCCAGCCTCCTACCAGTCACCCAGAATGATAACACAGCACAAGCTGGTGTCGTTCTAAGGGAATCCAGTATCTGTCTGCATGGGATGGCATGATTGACAGACCTCGATGCTTTGCCAGAGATGACCTGCATCTGTCACCCCTGGGCTTCCGGATACTGGCCAAGGTTGTTGCCACCCCTATAGTGCCTTTTTAGGCAGTGTTCCAAAGACCAAATTACCACCATAACAGCTACAAACAAATGCAATCTGAGGGTCATGCAGCTCAATGCTAGAAGTCTAAATCTCAAAATGCACTCACTCGAAGCACTCCTTAAAATGGAGAACATTGACATTTGTGCTGTAACAGAGACCTGGTTCAAGGCAGCAGAAAGCACCCCTGCACTACCAGGCTATAACTCATTCCACTCCTTTCGGCCCCCGAACCTGGACTGAAGCTCCAATGGTGGTGGTGTTTCCATATTCATAAAGGATGCTCACACCTCCATACTGGTAGCCCAACATAATGCATCAGAGATACTTCAGGTGCAGCTAACATTGGGTAAGACAGCGATTCAGGTCGTCGCCTGCTATAAGTCCCCAACCATGTCCCAGGACTTACTCCACATTCCTAAGCACCCTAGAGAATATTAGGGCCCAACCTAACACTCTCATACTGGGCGACTTCAACTACCCCTCCATTAAATGGGAAAAATATTCATGTACCGATACAATTGGCCGTTTCCTGGAATTCATTAATTCCAATGCTCTGGACCAGCTTGTTCTTACCCCCACTAGAGGTAGCAACATCCTTGACCAGGTCATTAGTAACATCGGCGACCATTGCTCTACGCCAATAGTCAACTCCTCCCTGGTTAGATCCGACCACAAACTAATCACCTTGGAAATCCCCCCCCCCCGCAAAGGTAACCACCATGAAAAACTTCTCCAAATCTAACTGTGGGCTCCTAAAAACAGAGGTGGCCAACTTCATCACACCCATGCAAGTGGAGAATAGTTGCATGACCACCGAATCATACACTAATGCACTTTAACACGTACACAAATGCATGGATCTCGCCATACCCAATAGAACCAAGACACTCTCCTCCAAAAACAGGAAGCCAATTTGGTGGTCCCCTGCCATAAACAAACTCTATAACAGAAAGAGGAAACTGATGCAGAATAAGGTGAAATCCCAAGACTATCAGCCTCAACAAAAACTTGAGATCCCTCATCAAATCCTCTAAAGCTAACTATGAAAACAGAATTGCAGCAGATCGTAAATCCAACCACAAGGCCTTCTATAGTTATGTAAAGAATCTCTACAGCAAGACCCAGATTTGCTCTGAGCTACTACACAATGGTACCTTCTATACCGAGCCAACAGATATTGCCAATATACTGGCCGACAGATTCAGTGCCAGGTTTACCCCTCTCTCCCCCACCAAAGGACCAATCACAATACCAGTAGATTGCCAGACACCCAGTTTTACTGCTGCACAGGTTAAAACAGCACTGTCCAAGGCCAAGAATAATACTTCTGTGGGACCTGACAGTATCCCTGGCTGTGTTCTACATGAACTACAGAGTGAACTGGTACCTCACAAGTGTGCCCTGTTCAGTCACAGCCTCACCTCAGGCTTTGTCCCTACCGAATGGCGCACTGCTGCAGTCATCCCTCTTCACAAAGGAGGAGCGACTACAGACCCTGGAAACTATCGCTCCATTAGCCAGATGAGTCTGCAAAGCTATGGAATGCATCATCATGGACATAATAAACAAGGATATAGGGAATCTCCAAATTCTGGATCCCACACAGTTTGGTTTTGTGAAGGGTAGGTCATGCCTGCTCAACCTGGTTGACTTCTTTGAGTCCGTCACCAGAGGTGTGGATGAAGGCAAGGTGGTTCATACAGCCTACCTTGATCTGGCCAGGCCTTTGATACCATTCCCCACTCAGAAATCCTAGAAAAACTCACTAAGCTAGGCATCAACCCCTGTATCACTAGGTGGGTAGCAAACTGGTTCACAGATAAGAACCCACAGTGTGAAAGTAGCTGACTTCAAGTCAGACTGCTGACCTGTCACCAGTGGAGTCCCATAGGGTTTGGTCCTGGGTCCTGTCCTGTTTGGTATCTACTTCTCTGAAGTCCAGGCCAACACAAAGGGACTCTGGCTGACAAAGTTTGCAGGTGATTGGAAGTTGGGAGCTATTATTAACTCCAGAAGTGATGTTGACATCCTACAGAAAGGCCTCACTGAGACCAATGACTGGTGTCAGAACAATGGCCTTAAGCTCATTGCCAAAAAATGTGTCATCATCCCCTTTGGGAAAAACCAGGTTCCCATGAATTACCACATTGATGGTAGTCCACTGAACACAGATTGAGTTATAAGAGATCTGGGAACACAGGTTGACAGCATCCTCTCTTTTGACCACCACATTGCCACTATGGTCAGAAAGTCCTTCTATGTGGCACGTCATTACTAAGGGTTTTGCATCCAGGAAGAAAGAGATCATTGTCTACCTCATTAGGCCAATCATCGAGTACAATGCCCCATTTGGCATGTACCTCACTAGACACCTGCAACAACTGGAGAGGCTGCAAAAGTACCTCACAAAGAGGATCCTTGGCCTTAAACACTTGGTCTATATGAACAGACTCAAAACAACTCCAACTGTTCTCTGTCTCATATTGCCTACTTAGAGGCGATCTCTGCTTGACTTAACAAATCCATGTCTGACCCAGCACTGTTAGAAATGCTACATCTAAAGAAATCCCAGTCCCTCCGCACCACATGCTTCAGAAACCTCAACCTCATTATGACAATCAACAGAACAAGCTGGAGGGACAGGTTCATAACCCAGAGACTGTCCATGCTATGGAATAGACTTCCCATACATGTCAGAGTACCTTACTGGCCCTCTTCAACTGGAATCTTGATGAGTGGATTAGAAATAGAAAATTCACCCCGGGGATCACTCCAGTGGCTCTTCTCAAATGAGGCACTGAGAACTAAGGTCGGGTGGCATGATGCCAGGGTAATCCTATGGGCTAGGCTTGTAAAGGCTCCATGGCCATTAGCCTAGTACACACCTATGAACCTGTGATAGCATCCAAGCCATACCTATTAGAAATAACTGTAAATAGGCTACTAATGTCTAATGTCACAAAACAGTCCAATTGTTATAGAACTTCTGATTTCACCTATTCTCTCCTAGAAAATATGCTGAGTCCATAAGAACAGCAGGGGCTTTATGTAACAAAGGTTTAAGTTGCGTTTCATCCCATACGGATAAAGGCTCCATGGTCCAACCTCTTCCCAATACAATGGGCGTAAGAGGCAGGTCCACCATACTCTTGTGCATTTTGGGGAGACCTTTAATTATAGGAATTCAAGGATGCTCAACATGAAGATATTCATGTAGGTCTTTCTCAGTCTTGTAACATAATAGAAGTCTAATCAAGTCTATGTTGATACAAGATATAATAGCATTCTGTTCTTGTTTATCAACTCATATGTAGAGGAGTCCAAAAGCATTTCACTCATTTTTACTGATATAAGTATCAGCATCCATGACAGTAATCGCTCCCCCTAATAATGAGCCTACTGTTGGTCTTTAAATCCCTGAGAGCACATCTTTCATCAAAAGACAAGTTATGAAAACCACGATGCTTACTCTCTTTCATAACTTTAACAAGATCTGCCTCACAGGCCCTTATAAAAGTTTCAGTGACTAGATGTGTAATAGGGATGAAGGTACTGGCTTTACTGAAACGTGGGCTTGTTTCACTTATTTGATTCCCAAAAACATGTTTCACATACTAAATTTCACCCAAATAACTTAAGGTCTATGACAGTTTTATGTAATGTTGCTGGCTTAGACGGAATAAAACTTAAATCGTTATTTAATACTTTTAGCTCAATATCTGACAGTACATAGGAGGAAATATTGTACACTAAACAGTTTTCCTGCAGTCTACTCCCTAGAGTGAGGTTTTCCTTTGTTTTCTCCCTCAGCTCATTGACCGGTCTCTTTTGTTCAGAGCCTTTGGTTTCATGGGTGCAGGCAATTTGTAAAAAAAAAAAAAGTTTTGTCAGATGTAGGCTCTAAGAGCCACGAGACTATGTACAAATGACAATGATTTTAACAATGAACTAGGATTATTACAATCTAGACTCGAGTTTTTAGGTTACAAGTCACATTAAATAGACAGCTCCTTCAAGGAAGTGGTTAGTCAAAGGAGCACAAGAGAGAAGCCTTTCTTATACAGAGAGCCAGGGCAGTTCCATAGTTCGAGTAATCTTAACTCAGGTCCTTTACGTATCTCCCTGAAGTATAGCAGTGATATTGGTTCCATGTCCGATGTGATCAATCACAACTGACAATCCTATTAACTGATGATTGTCAAAAGGTATATTGGGAACAAACCATCATTTGTGTTTAAGAATAATCTGAATTTGAGGAGGAGATTATGTAAAAGAACTCACATGGCACATAACACCATCTCTTCGAGAGTTGGTATGTTTCTTGGAGGCTTTGCAAGGCTTGCTTATTCATTAAGAAGGGCAACAGATGTGTCCATCCCATAACGAACAAGGTATACTCCCCCGTTTATATGCTGACTGCACTACTTACAATGTAGTTTACTTAGACCAGTGTGAATATTGCTCCTCATTCTATGTGGGTAGGACGAATAGGTCGTTAAAAGATCATATATTACAACATGCCAGGGACATTAGAATAGGTGCCAAGCATAACTCTTTAGCACACCATGTTGCTATGTATAATACTCATACCTTTTCTTTTATGGTCCTGCAGATCATAACCACCACAATAAGAGGTGGAGACATAGTGAACAGGACTGAGACTGTGAAGTCTAACTGGATAGCTGAGTTTCTGGCAGATAAATCACGTGGCCTCAGTTGTGTGCTTCCCATAAACCTATTTTGAAGGGGTGGAGACCTGGTTCTTGATTGGTCTGACATTACTATTTAATTTGTGTTTATATAATTTTATGTGAACCTGATGAAGGGAAAACCTGAAAGCGCTTGTTCTGCTTCTGGTTTATTTGCGTTTTTATATGGTCTTCGGAGTGGTGGTCCACGTGTTTTCTTCATTTATCATTTTTATACTACATTACTGTGGAACTTTAATCCTTTGTGGTCTCCTTTTTATCATAGTATAGTACTATGTAATGTATAAAACACAAACTCTGGACACAATCCTTTGGGAATAATGTGAACATGTGCACACAGTTTACTGTGGGACTGTCACCTTGTTTTCTTTTTAGAAGTGCTCATTCCTTGGTAGACTACAGAGTTACATCTCTGCTAATTATATGCATATCAATTTAATTTGAATAAACCTGAAAGAGATACTTTGCATGTCATCAGTCAAGATTGCACAATTAGGATTATGCTAGCCAACAATGATTGAAGTCTGGCCATTATGGACAGAGTGTATGAGAACAGCATGTTAGATCAGAAATGTTATGAAAACAGTGATCCAGTTGATTTGCATAAGAATATGGCATGGTATTAAAAGTTGCTTATGGCTGCTTTGTATAATGGTGATATCAGTTAAATGTTACAGTTTTTGTATGTTAGATTTCCTAGAACACCTGTTTTATTTGAACTCTAACACTGCACAAGAGCAGATCTAGCCCTCGGTTTAGACTTGTGGTATTTGCCAGGGAGTCAGAAACAGAGTCCTGACAGCATATGTTAAACATTTCTCTAAGGTTCTTATGAATGATATTCCCTAGCATATGAGAGACACCAGGCATTTTATAGAGAAAATAAGGACAGTAAAGGTTGATTCCCAAATCCTATTAGTCTCTATGGAGGTAAACTCATTAGTTGCCAGTATACAGTAGGAATAGGGTTATAGTTGTTTCAGGCTTTTGTAAAACAACAGGATGAAAAGAAAGCTGAAATAGTGACACATTTTCTTGAATTAGTGGTGGACAGTAAACCATCTATGTTTGGATCATTCATCTGCAGGCAAAAATGTGGATTTGTTATTGTGCTTGTTATGGTCTGTAAGTTCGCCAGTACTCTAATTGTCCAGTGTGGGTCCAGAGGGAGCAGACTGCAATGTTTTCTTCTAGTCTTTCCGTCTCGCATATTGATTTATGAGCATAGTGTAGATGACCTGTTCTTGTTATCGGCAGGCAGTGCTGGGCACCTGTTTTTCTTTATTTGATTACCTTTATCAAACCTTAGATTTTTAGAGGTTCAGTACTCATGAATCCCAACAAATTATTTTTCAAATATAGCTACAAGAACAGGAAGGGGAGCAGCTGCTGATTAGATGTATGCAAAAGAAACCACTGCTTAAAGTACAGCGGTATGCACCATAGTTTTGTGAAATATAATGTAGTCAAAGGTCACCTGGCACATGTTCCCAGATTGATATCTGAAGACTACATTTTTGAAGAGAATGTATTTAAATTAAGAAAGTTATTTGATGGTAAATTTTATCCCACCCAAGTTATGTATGACTTGATGAAACTTTTAAGTCAGAAAAAGAATGACAGGATTAGTTAAAACTTTGACAAGAAACTGACAATATATTAATTGAGATTGTGCAGATCCACAAGCAAAAATTTGAATGTTGTCCTGAGCACCTCTTCTTTTCAAAGGCTTTCAGTGGCTGTGGGTAATACAGTTGCATTCAAAGGTAAGAATATTATGAAGAGATATTGGAAGATTGTAGTGGACAGTGAACAAATAAGTAAGTGTTGGGCAAGAAAGTTACAGATATATATATATATATATATATATATATATATATATATATATATATATATATATATATATATATATTTATTCATGCCAAGAAGAATACCATGGATAACACTGATCGTGATAAACCAAGGGGGGGGGGGGTCTTATTCTTTTGGATACTGTATTCAGTACAGTTGTATGACAAAGAGTCCATATATAGTGTGGTTTCTGAAGGATGATACATATGTTCACCTTATATATATTATGCACCATATACAAAGGTCCAAATTCCAAAACAATCGCTCTCAGTGCAAGTTTGTCCTGATTCGAAAGACTTGCTGTCAGTGTGAGTTGCTTTGGTGTAAGGCTTAACTTATAAACAAGCTTGCACATGGGCCAAGATTCCAAAACACCTACTCTGTGTAAGTGTTTCTTTACACTGAGAGCAAGTCTTTTGGAATTGGGTCCATAATGTAAATCTTTTTTATAGGTAAAATGTCCAGAGGCCTGAGAGAAAAAAAATGCTAAACATTTGTGTTCCATCAAGAAAAGGACAGGGAAGGTACCTTATCAAAACACAGCACAGTTTATACTGGTTTGAGATGACCTGTAGGTGACAGCAGAGGTCATCACATAAAAGTGCTGTCTGAAGAGTAAAGGTTGCATGATTTTGCTTTAATAATTTACCACCACATGGTCTGAATGACAATGTTAATTTTAAATGTTTCTTGAAAACAAGAGCTTTGCAGTATAAACTATATGAGTGACTGCTAGTAATTGTTGCTAACTGATATGTCCAGTAGACTCCCTCTTATCCGGCCATCACATTTCTACTGTAGTCCTAGCAAAAGACAACTAGGAAGAACAACACTTCCTCCTCCTCTGGGCTAAATAATGATAGACATTTGAGTTATAGACTTCATATTCATTAGAAAAATGCATACCAACACAAATCCTGTTATTCTAGCTGATTTATAACTTATAAATATTATTTTGTATGCATTTTCTGAGTAGCCAGCCATTCGTTTATCCAGCCTGAGGTCCAGTCCCAGCAAGACTGGATAAGGAGTCTACTGTAAACCAATCAAGTTGTCTAAACTAGGCATGTGATTTTTTAAATGTCTGTTTGATTAACTTTGGAAGTTTAAAAACTTATGTGATGAAATTTCTTTGAAGTGAGAGAAAGTACTCCTGTTGTTGTGTTAATTTTTCATGTTAATGTATTTTAATCAATTACATAAGTTTCATTTGACCTTGAATTCTTTGATTGCTAATAAAGAATAAATGACTTACCTTTAATGTGTTTTCGGCTTGCAGTATACTTGAAACTTGTTTTCTTAGAAATTGTGTTTCTTTCTTCCTTCTTAAAACTAAAAGTGTTAAATACCTTAACCCACTTCCTCATGGGACACATGAAAAAACGTTCAGAATATTTTTTCAGTTTTTATCAAGTCCAAACTCAGAGAGAGACAGCTCAGATCTTTGAATCCAAAACTTCCAACTTTTTGGCAAGTTTCCATGAAACTTCAAAGCCATTGCTGATAGTGAAAACATAAAAGAACAGTTTATTTATTATTTGCCAAAAAAGAATTAAAAAAAAAAAAAACAGCCAGCGCAGCCAAACAGTTTGCCTTTCCAAGAAAAACATTGTCACTCCAGACGATCTCTAACAGCATCTGCCGATTCATTACAAACTCACATCTCTGTGAGCATCATTGTATTACATTAGAAAAAGTCAAATAGCTACCCATAAAATGAAGATCTAAGCTACTGTTCAGATCCCAGCTCTACAAATTACTCCAACTCCACACCGTTACTCCTCTTGCAAATGCACTTCATGAAAAGAAAACTCATACAACCTACTCACAAGCCACACCAACTCTTACTATGCCTAGAACCAAACTTCACAGCAAGGCACATGCTTTCTCCTCTCAGTTATCTACTCTTTGGCAAACTCTCCCCCATTGACATTTAGGAAATCAACACTTATTCTAAATTCAGAATGCAACTCAAAAAGCACTTCTTCATCCAAGCCAAATGCTCCTTCAACACAGAGTACGTCATCTAACACACTATCCCTATCTCCTTTCCAGGTCTGTTCTCCTCTCAAGATTTACTGGAGATTGACCCACTTTAGAAACTAATGTATATATTGTACATTATACTCTGCTTGATTGTACATTGCACTGTACTTGTTCACTAGAATGTGTATATACATTTTTTTCTCTATGTAATTGATCAGAATTACTCTGTAATTACTTACATTTTTTTTTGTATTTCACCTGGGTTGAGCCTGAAATTGATCAATATTGATCAGTGTGTTGTTATGCCAGTAAACAAACAAAAATAAGTAAAATAAATGAAGAAGACATTTAGAGTTCTTCTGCTGTGTGTGGATTGCGGAAGCAAAAGCAACTTGACCAGGCTAAGTGCAGAGGTGAACAAAGTACAGCTCCCGAAGTTAAGCAAGTTTCATTCTGACACCAGGTAGTGTATCTTCATCTGGCAGGAAATGAATTGTCAAGAAGGAGGAAGCGACATAGCTGTATCTGTAAACAACACAAAGCTTTACTTTCGAATGACTTAGAAGGCAGAAGTCACACAACAAACCAATCCGAGCAGCAGTATCTGCCTTAACAACTAATACTTCACATATGCCTGCCATTGTGATGTACCACAGTTTTTTAAAGTTGTGTCTTTGAAGGTTTAAAGCCATTGTCTTGTCATTATCCAGTGTATACAAGTGTCTTCTTCAAGCATGTGTACAAATACTACTTTGTTATCCATAAGCAATACTTCTGTTTCAAGAAGGGGGGGGGCTTATTCCTTATCTCTTACTCTACACAAAACAGTTCATTTTGTCTGCCTTGATTTTTTTATGACACTCTAAACTCTTTGTTTCATTTAGTATCCTTTCTTAATATTTTATCATCACCTATCCCATGTTTGCCTTTGCCCTGCTATCCTTCTGATTCATTCACCCTCACCTTTACTCTCCAACTCCTACTCTTGACTAATTTATTCCTGTCCTGTCATTCTCTTGTTTAATGAATGTGTTTTTTATTTACATTATGCAATACTTCTAAATATTTCACTATTGCAGCTGAGATTGTTACCCATCCGCATTGTCCTATATCTCTGTACCTTATTATAGGCAGGTGTAATGTGATTTATTTTGCACTGATTGCTTCAGTAGCTGTTTTGTAACTCCTTTCCCATTCTTGGCTTGCATAATCAAAAGCCAAAGTCACAGATTTTGCATATTATTACACTTTAGCCAGGTACATTGGTAATAGTCTCTGAGGCAGTCTTAGCCATATGCTTTATGAGCATCGTCGGCATCAGATGAAAAAAAAAATGTTTAGATGCCCTTTTGAATTTAGCAGGCTGTTTGCAACAATGCTCAAACAGTTTTGAAATGGTGTTTTGTACTGGGCAAAGACCTGAAGTTCACAGACAAAGGCTGTGAGCCCTTTGTTTCCCTACTTAACATAAAAAATTCTTAGACTGATATACCATTTGGGACAACAGAGTCGTCTTTGCAGTAACTTCTGCTGACCAGTGCATGCTTTGATTACTTGTATGTTATTACAAAAGTTGGCTATCCGCTTTGAGAACCCTGCATTTTGAGGACGGCATTCTTTTCTCCAAATGTTTTAGGCAGTTAGAGGTGGGTCTGCCCTCTTTTCATTGATTGCTCTTCTTGTATTTGTTACTGAATGAATGGGTGGGATAAACCCTCCCTTTGTTTTATTTCCATTGTGGACAATGAAACAGACGTCCTTGTAAAGCTTTAAAGTCCTTGAATTAGCAGCATGTTTTCAGATTTCAACTAGCAGTTAATATTTCAGCTGTTTGTATTTTCTTTGTGGTACTTCTGAAGTAAAAAAAAAAAAAAAATCTCTTGTGGCCAGAAATTAGTAGACCAAGATTAGCAGTTGGTCTTTGTGTTTTGTTTACATCAGGACTAGCTGGACTCCTGCAGATTGTATAAGGTCTTCAGCTTGTGGTACAGGTTGTAGGTGAAAGGAACTAGTAATGTTCCATTTCACGTACCTATTTAACAAAAAATTAAATTTAAAGAGAACATCGTTTACCATATATACAAAGCATTCTGGGAGAGGCTTCAGAAGAAGAAGAGAGCATAGTTCCTTCATTCACAGTATTGATCATCGTCGGGAATTTGTCTGTGACACGAGACAGTCATGGTACACAAGTGAAAGGAGCAGCACCATTGTCTTCAGTAAGACGCTACTACACAGCCTGTCTCATTCATCAGTAGAGCTGGCTACTGCCCTCTTGGGAGTTGTACCACAAAATGGACAACTTGTTATGTGCCTGAGAAAAACTGTTCCAAAGGATTGATGTGGCATGAGAACTAGTTTGGTTCATAGGTGATTACTAGGCTAATGACCACAAGGGCCTTTCTAAGCCTAGCCATGCATCCCAAATCTCTAGCAAGTTCTAATACCCTTGATAAGTGTAAGCAGGGGCTTGGGAGGTGAAACATTTACAAGCTAGGGCCTAGGAGATGAACCATTTACAGATTGCTTGTGTCCATTAGAGACATAGGTGCCAAACCAGGGATGAATTTCCTGTTCCCCATCAAATTGTCCAAGTGCACTTGAATTGAGTGAGAGAGGAACTCTGCTTCACATGGATGGGGAGCCTGTTCCAGAGATGGGGTAATCTTTGTGATGCATACCTGTCTATCCAGGAGGTCCTATTTATATCACAGGCAAGGTTTAAGTCTTTAGAATGGGTAATTCTGGTGCTTTTTGTTTTGTGGATATGCAGGAGGTCCATCAGACTGGAGACTGATCATGCCCTGTATGTCAGGCATAGATCTCCCCTCAAAAGCATGTAGGAGACAGAATACAGGGATAGAGCCTTGAGGCGGTCTGCATAGGACATTTTACTTAAGCCATGTATTCTTTTAGTGAGTAACCTCTACAGACATTCCAATTGTTAGATATTCCTGGTTAGGAATACCAAAGGAGGCATTGTACTCGGTGATAGGTATGATGATTCCATAACTATTCATTCCCCACTTTTAGTGGACATTCTTTTCTCCTTCTGTTTCAATAAGCAGGTTAAAAGTTAGGCAAAATGCACAGGTTTGCAGGTTTTTATGCTCTTTTCTTGATTAAACAGCTGTGTACATGTTATCCTGGATGATCAGTCATGACTTTCATGTGGTGTGTTAAATGAAGGTCCACACAAACTGAACACCACTGGAAACACTGGAAAGTGTCCTCTATTTCGGAGAGTTCTTTGTAATTTAAGGAGAGAGTTCACTGAAGTAACTAAATAGTGCAACAATCCAACGTGCCCACGATGTGGCCACCATTCACTTTGTGGTACTGCAACAATCCAACGTGCCCACGATGTGGCCAACATTCACTTCGTGGTACTGCTTTGCATCAGAGAACACTGTGGGCCATTCACTCCTGGCTTTCTTGGAAATGTAGCTGTCTCATAATAGTCTGGTTAGCAGCTCTAGGTAGGGTCAAGACTTGAGAAAACAGTGTATTGCCCCACTGCCAATAAATCACTCTTCTTTTTTGGGTCTGTTTTCTCCAAGTTTGTGCATCATCAGACATGAAACAGTTAGTCATTTGAGGGGTGCAGATGAGGAAACTTCTTTTTTCAAATGTTGTTTCATGAGTTTTGCAGGATGTGTTGCATTATGCTATTGTGCTGCAGTGATATTCTAAAGATTTGATATTCTGATTGTGAAATTTTGCAAGACCAACTGCTTCACTTGTACATCCAATACAACACCTAGAGTATGTGCACAAATCCTGGGCAGGAACTTGAAGCATTTTGATCTTTGGTTATTTGTGCTGTTTGCCTTTGCTTGGGCACCTGTTTTGCCAATTGCATCATTAGGCAGTGAAATATGAGAAGGCTTGTATTTGGTTCAGAAACGATAACGCATGTCCCACACTCATGTCTATGTAGCCCAATTTCCAGTGTTTCCTGATCAACAGGTCATGACAGGAGATTTGTGATCTGTTAATGAGTCATAGCCCCATTGTCTGCTGACCATTACATTGCTGCCAGTGCCTAATCGTTCCCCATCACTGGGGCAGAAGCGAACTGTGACATGGCTGTTACGATTGGAGCCTTGAGGCATGTTTTTTCTGTAGCTTTAACAGCATTCTTAGTGGCTGTTGTGGGCATCCTCCTCATCTTGGGGGAGCATCCTTTGCCATCCCTTTTGACATGCATGTTTTCACTCATGCCAGCATGAGGGTTACTGTCATTCGCCTGGAATCGCCAATCCCTCTTCTGCGGTCATTGGTATCATGCAAGCCCCAGTTTACATGGCAGAAATCATCCAGCTGGGACCACCAAGCCAGAGTAATCATCCAGCTGGGACCACCAAGCCAGAGTAATCATCCAGTTGAGACCACCAAGCCAGAGTAATCATCCAGCTGGGACCACCAAGCCAGAGTAATCATCCAGCTGGGACCACCAAGCCAGAGTAATCATCCAGCTGGGACCACCAAGCCAGAGTAATCATCCAGCTGGGACCACCAAGCCAGAGTAATCATCCAGCTGGGGCCACCAAGCCAGAGTAATCATCCAGCTGGGGCCACCAAGCCAGAGTAATCATCCAGCTGGGACCACCAAGCCAGAGTAAGCTGCTCATTGCCACTCTCCTGCCTGGCTGTTCTGATAGCTGAGCCACTAGTTGAATTTGGGTCATTTTGGGTCATAGTCAGGACTTTATCTCTCTGTGCCCCAGAACCAGACCAGACTGCATAGTTGCATAATTTGAGGTTCATACACAGATACAACAGGAACTGTAAAATTCCTCTTCTCTAGCACCAGTGTTTTTGGCAGATGAGTTAAATTATTTCATTTTAAACCTCAAAAATTTGTAAATAGGTAGACATTTGTATCAAAAGAATCCTTGGGGGGTACTTTTCAAAGCACACTGCCAGTTCAGCTTGTTGGATTAGCTCAAATACAGCAACCATAGGAGTCAGGATATTAGAAAACTCAGAGGCAGAGAAGGGAGCTCTAGTGCGTTCTTTTCAAAGGATCAACCCTACAGGAAATTGTCATAGGTAGGCCAATCACAATGCATTACTTTTGGGAGTGCCCAGTGTCTCTGCTGTCCCTCCATCCTTGTGAATACCATCAAGCATTTGGATTGGAGGATTCCATCACCATTCATTTCTCACACACAGTCATTGCTGAACAGGACAAAATCACAGAGACTGGAGCCATGAGGCAACCATATAAATTATTAAGTCTAAATTTGTACTGATCTGTACGGGGAGAGCATACAGAGACCACAGAGAAAAACCCCAGCTGGAAACCAAACATTAAACTCCTGTGTGGTGAGGTAGGAATGGTAACTGTTACATCACTGTGCACCTTTGTTCATTTCATTTTCCTTGACATACAAGGGCTGATGAATGTCCAGCTTTAGCTAATGGCTCAAGGTCATGAAGTGCTGGCTTCTTCACCTTCCAGCTGGATCCCAGCCAACTATTGGAACCAGTCACATGACATTACAAAAGACATTATCTGTCTAGGACCTTGCTTGTATTCAGACAGTAGGCTTGCATCTAGTGTTAGATTTGAAAGACCTCAGTGGTGCTTCATTCATAGGATCATAGGAGGTTACTAGGCTATTGGCACTGAGGTCCTTATAAGCCTAGCCAAGAGTTTAGCCCATGTTTAGACAAATCAGCACCCTGTCCAGCAGGGACAAGGGTGGAATCCCAGGGGTATATTTTCTGTTTCCCATCCATTTATCCAAGTTGTGCTTAAAAAGGGGTAAAGAGGTACTGTGCTTGATGTGGAGAAGGGAGTCTATTCCATAGATGGGGAGTTTCTGGGACACAAATCTGTCCCGCCAACAAGTCTTGTTGATGTCACAGACCAGGTTGAGGCCGCACTTGCAGGTTATGGGAGTGGAGCTTGACTTGCGGATATGCAGCAGTCCAGTCAACGTGAGGTCCGTGGTCACCTTGTATGCCAGACCGAAGTCATCTCTGTGGAATTTGTATGAAACTGAGTAGAGGGATAGGGTTTTAGCCTATCTGTGTATGGTAGATATTTGCGGCCCTGGATTCTCCTGGAGAGGAACCTCTGTGGTCTCTCCAGCTGCTACATGTGCTTTGCGAGGTACATGCTGAAAGAGACATTGCACTCAATAATGGGCCTTATAAGGGAAGAATGCAGGGATGTTATGACCTCCTTCTCCGTTGATGAGATACCCTTACTTATGAGGTGGACCATGTAGAAGGTATTCCGTACAATGGAAACAACATGGTGGTCAAAAGTCAGGTTGCTATCAACCTGGGTGCCCAAATCCTTCACGACTGATTGCATGCTTATGATGCTGTTATTAATGTGATAATTTGTGGAGACATCACTCTCCTCAGAGGGGATGATGATGCATTTTTTTTGGTATTCAGCTTGAGGCCATGTTTCTGGCACCAGTCATTTGTCTGAGTGAGACCCTCTTGGAGGATGTCCACATCGCTAGGGGAATTGATGACAGCACCCAGCTTGCAGTCATCTGCAAACTTAGTCAGCCGTAGCCTACTGGTTTTAGTCTGCACCTCAGAAAAGTATAACCCAAATAGCAGAGGCCCCAAGACCAAACCCTGGGGTATACCGCTTGTTACTGGTCTATTGCTTGAGGTGGCTTCCCCTATTTTGACTACATGGGTTCTATCAGTGAGCCATTTTGCTACCTATCTGGTAACATATGGATTGATGCCTAGTTGGGAGTTTATTATGCCCGAGTGGGGAATAGTGTAAAAGGCTTTGGCCAGGTCAAGGTAGGCGGTGTGCACTGTCTTCCCCTTGTCCATGGCTTTGGTGACTGCCTCAAAAAAGTCAACCAAATTTAGCAGACATGACCTCCCCTTGACAAAGCCAAACTGTGTGGGATCAAGTGTTTGGAGTTGCCAATGTCCTTATTAATGAAGTCCATGATAATCCATTCCATGGCCTTGCAGATCAGGCTAGTTAGGCTGATGGGTCTATAATTTTCTGGATCGGTGGATGCTCCACCTTTTTGTAAAGAGATGACAGTGGCTGTCCTCTTTTCAGCTGGGACAAAGCTGGTACTCAGGCTTTGGTTGAATAGGGTGCCTAATGGTGCTGCAAGTTCCTGCCTGAGTTCATGTAGGATGCAGCCTGGGATGTTATCGGGTCCCATGGAGGCTGTATTTTTTGCCTTTGAGAGAGCAATGATGACCTGTTCCCTAGGGGAAGGGGCAGGTACTGGGGATGTCCTGATTTACTGATGGGGGGAACAGAGGGGTAAAGTTTTTGCTGAATCTGTCAGCCAGCAAGTTTGCTATATCTATGACGTTTGTATATGTGGTGTCGACTACTAGTTCTGAAGAGATCTGGGTACTTCCTTTGAGGTTTCAGACATTTAGAGAAAAAGTTGAGAATGTCGGCCATCCAGTATCATTTAAACATAGTTAAAACAAGGGCTACATTTATCATTCTACATTTCATTCAGTCTGCCTTGTATTTTGCTTTGCATTCACTGTCTTAAGGATTCTGATTTCACAGCTTGAGTTGCACTGCTTGGCTTACCTAGATATATACAAGGAAGAGTGACATAATCAAAGGTTTCATGTGTTATCACAATTTGTTTCTCTAGCTTTTCCATATTGAATCTTGCTCTGTTGTATAACTATTCTCATGTATCATTGTTTACTAATATGTGCATGTGATACCTAATGCAATAGTTTACAGATTTTCTAAACCATTCTCTTATAGCATGCTTGTAACATTCACATGTGTCTCTATTACTTAAGTTCTGTGATGGTTTCTGTCTTCCTTTTGCTCTGTCCCTTCTGAAAATTATCATTTTCCTGGTCTTTTTTTGAAGAGGACAGGTTTGTGTCCACTGCTATGACTTCTAAAGGAAATGAAAATACAGTGATAGTAAGTGTTCTCTGTCTGCAGTTGTTCTTTATATTTATAGACCCCCCCCCCCATACATAGCTAACACCATATTCGTGAAGCTTATCTGATTTCAACATTTATTAAGCTCCTTTTTTGTAGCTGTCCTCTACATCAGTGGATAACTGTTATCCCTAGTCATTGCCTTTTAAAGTCTATCTCAGTTCTCTTTTCAGCTGTTCCTTGTTAACTTTTAAAAGTTCGTATGCATTTAGCGGTCTCCAGATTTAGGGCAAATATATTACTAAACTTTATATCTGTAAAGAAGAGTTTGTGTATACCTGTTCTCTCTTTCCTATGTTGTGTAGTAATACTGCTTGTAACTCTTCTGTCATGTTCTGTTTCTTGCTATAAGTTTATTTACACAGCTGTGGGGGAGGGGCAGCCTGTCAGGCTTGTTAGTGCCTTCTCTGTGGGATCTGGTTTACCTTCTGATCACTGAGGTTGCTGCAAGCCACTGTTAAAGATCAGGCCGAGTGTGGGAAACTGGTGTGGCAAGCGTTTGCAGGGTCTGAGGGGTATTAAGTAAAGAAACCAGGAAGAGAGGTACTACTGCATATCAGATCTGTGGGAAAACAGCAGAGACTGAAGTCACGACGGCTAGACCCCTAGACCAGAAAGACAATAATTTATCTGTGTGTATGTGTTTGAGGTCCTGCTCTGCATGGGATTTTCTTAATATTTTTTACACATGTATTTATTGCTGCCGTACTTGGCAGAAAGAATAAATGGTAGACAGCAGTCTGGGAACTGTATGGGAATGTCATGGTCTGAGAACCATGATGTGTACAGCAAATTCAGGGTCTCATGCTTGGAAAGTAGAGACTGTCAGAACCAGGCCTGAAACTGGCAGATGATAGCATTAAGAAAGAAAAAATCTGTAACGTACATAACTAAATAAATAGTCTAGAGTCATTAAAAGTTTAAGCTTTGTAGATTTTGAGACCAGGACTAGTATAAAATATCTGCTTATGCTGGAAGGTCAGTAGCCCAAAGTGATCAGTTGTACAGCAAATGCAGGTATGATGTGCATGCATTAACCCGGGATTTGTTAAGAGTCAGTCCCATGTCTTGTTACAGGCCCTATGCAGAAACTGTGACTCAGCTGCAGGTGGCTGGTTATCCGAATGACAGCCTCCTTTACGTTACTGACTCAGTCTTACATTTTTCTCTGTAGATTTAAAAGCATGTCTGACATGCTGGTTCTCCTGCAGGGCATACGTTTTTATGTTTATTATTTTAATAATTTATTTACACTTTGTTTACTGGATTCATTCATTCATTTTTGCAAAATTGCAAGAGCTAACTCAAATAAGACCCTTTTCACCCATGAACTGGGTAAGTTACATTACTAAATTTTTGCACTAGAATTTTAACATGAGAATATAAAACATTTACAGAAAGCTGAGTAATTTGGATGATTTATGTTGCAGTAAGCAAGAGCAAAATTGCTTATGAATATATAGCTAGGTATAACAGAGACTAATATCAAGGTGCTCAAGCCAGGTTATACCAGCTGTCGTGAAGGCATTAACTACCATTTATTATTGCTTATGAATATATAGCTAGGTGTAACAGAGACTAATATCAAGGTGCTCAAGACAGGTTATACCAGCTGTCGTGAAGGCATTAACTACCATTTATTACTGTTTATGAATATATAGCTAGATATAACAGAGACTAATATCAAGGTGCTCAAGCCAGGTTATACCAGCTGTTGTGAAGGCATTAACTACCATTTATTGCTGCTTACGAATATATAGCTAGTTATAGCAGAGACTAATATCAAGGTGGTCAAGCCAGGTTATACCAGCTGTCGTGAAGGCATTAACTACCATTTATTACTGCTTATGAATGTATAGCTAGTTATAACAGAGACTAATATCAAAGTGCTCAAGCCAGGTTATACCAGCTGTTGTGAAGGCATTAACTTATTGTTTGTCTTTTTGGCTTTTCCCAGTTAGGGGTCGCCACAGCGGAACTCCGGTCCACTAATGATTGGCAGTAGATTTTTATGGTGCCGAGTTGCCAGCCCGACACCCAACCTTCAGCGAAGGCACGTCCATTCACGCATGTCTTTCGGAGGCCACTCGACCGCGGGGAGAACATGCAGACTCCACACAGAAGGCACTCCAGCCAAGAATCGAACAGGAGAACCTCTTGCTGTGAGGCAACAACGCTACCGCTGCTTGAACGCATTAACTACCATTTATTATTGCAGGAAGTATAGGATTACAATTCATAATAACTTTAGGCTAAATAATTTAGATCTCTACCTCATGGCTGCAAAGTCTAGAGTTCAGTCCCACTCACTGATCACTGTAACCCCCCCCCCCCCAAAAAAAAAAAAAAAAAAAAACATGTAAATCCCCTTCAGATGACCCTGGCATGTACAGTTCCTAATCTGATTTGCTGATAAGGGCCTCTGTCTCAGTACAAACAGTAAGAGGACATGGAATCTGAGGTGGTTGTATATGCAGTGAGGAAATGGATGTCTGGTACTAGGATGGGTGAGGAAATGGGTCTCTGGTACTAGGATGGGTATGGAGAAAAATGCACCGATTAAAAAAAAAAAAGGATATTTAAGACATTATTTGGTGTTTAATAGTGTGTTGCTCACTCAGTCTGAATTTTTATTTATTTAATCATTCAGTCTTCAATAACTGCCCTGGGCAGTGTCAGTTTGAAGCCAGAGCCTATCCTTGTAATCACTGGGCATAAGTCTGAGAAATAATTCTGGATGAACCACACGTTCTTTGTGGGAGCATTTGCACATACAAACACACACACACACACACACACACACACACACACACACACACACTCACCCACACAGACACACACCTATCATGCATGCATCTACAGGCATGTAAAGAGAATGCCAGTTTACCTACGGCCCATCTTTGCGCTATAGGGAGAAACTGGAGCTCCTGGCAAAAATTCACTGCAACAAAGGGGCATATGAAGACTGCAGAGGAGGAGCCCCAGATGGGAACCAAACTTTAGAACCATGTGCACCATGAAGCTTGTGCTTTCATTACTTATTGTAAATTACTTTAACTGTGTTTATTCTTTATACTATTTGTAAGTATTTACTAATATGAAGCTATTCTCCTTGGGCTTCCACTGACAGTCACTTCACCCAGTACTATGTCTCAGCACCAAAAACAAAGAAATAAACATAAAAAAAAAACATGAAGGTGAAGCGTTGAACTAGATCCTGCCTTGCTAAAACTCCTTGTGGCAGTCTTTCTCCTTCTTTAACCATGTAAGATTGTATTCATAGAAACATAATTAATTATGCAAGTAAAATGTAGAAATGATGTGCATTCTTAGCGAAAAAGTTTCATTGTGTGACTTCAATTACATGTAAAAATAGCTTTTACCATATGAAGATCTGTCTGACCTGAAAACATAGGCTTTGTTCAAACTTTGTTCAAAACGTTGCTGTATGACCTGTAAGATCTATAGTGAAGGAAGTAGTGCTCCCTGAAAAGGGGTGCCCTGAGAGTAACATATTCTTGGTGGAGTACCCTGTCATTATTTTAATTAACCACTTTTATAGGTGATGTTGCAGAGTCTAAAAAAAGGACATTTTCCCAGATGAGACAGAAATTTGTGTCAAACAGGGCTTTCTGTAAAGCTGGCCCAGCAGCCTAGAATGTTCTGCTTTCTCATACAAATAAATATTTTTGATCTGACACCTTTCAAACGCAGTTTGATCTCCTTGAACATCCAGTTAGTTCATCCCTGTTTTGGAGACAGTGGCTAAGAGCTTACTGCCAGACAGTTATTAAGCCTAGATGTTATAATTATGCTTAATAATTGTTCTAATTGTGCTCTTGTGTTGTTGTACTTCCTTTGTTTACTTTGTCTTTGTGTAATTGAAGTGTTGTTACTGAGGGCAGCTGTAAACTTCCTTTTTGCAACAAGTTCCTCAGGTTTTAATACCTAATTTCATAATGAGTTTTGCTGTACCTTGTCATTGTTTTCTGACTTTTGTAAATGTTTATTTTATTAGACGTGTTACCTGAGTAGGTTTAAGCACACAAGTAACTGACTGACCAAGCTGTCTATGAAGATGACATCTTTCAGAAGATAAGATGCAGAGGAGCAAGTAACCACAGTTTAGTAATAAATGGTAGATGGGGCACAGCAGTATGAAAAGGCATTTTAAAAGGGTGGTGAATGCATGGGGTAAGTTATACTGCAACCAATAAAAGAAGATTTAGAATAGCATGAGGTAAACATAAATAGGTTCTTAACAGGACTGGGTAGGTTGGAGGGGAACTAGCTTTTATGGCTTATCCAATAGGTAGGATATCAAGCAGACTTGGTTTGAGTTCATGTTATTTTTGTGACCAAAATGCACATCTCCTTCTATGAAGCAGTGATGGAAGCTAACATGTTTTATCTGGTGTGCTATTCACTTCTGAGCAGCCAGTGGCTGATTTAACAAATTAAAGGTTCTCTTCCACTGACCCTCATTTTTCACATGTGAGAAGTGAGCTTGTCCTCTCTTTTCACAGAGACGCACGTCATCCGTTCCTTCGGAAGAGAACATTCAGTGTATTGTTTGCAGCATTTTCACTCTGCTGATGAGTTAAGCCTTGGTCATTTCATCTCAGGACAAATGCTTAGCATCTTTTTGTTAGTAATATTCTTTGTTCACAATGGTCAGGAAATTCACAGGTTTTATTTAGGTACTTAGGTTATTTCTTCAACTCATAAAATGTTATATTAGTGCCTGCAGTGCCAAGGTTTCAAATTTTTCTGCTGCCTTGTTGATAAGGTGTGGGTACTACTATCTATGGTAGTCACTGGGTCTTGCTGAGTTTTGACCATTGGAACATGTGATTTTCTTAGTCAAAGTTTTTGTTTAGACTATGACATTTAGTTGGCAATGAATTAATTAGTGTGCTATGGCAGTTCTGTAGTTTTGGAAAGCCACTACCCTGTAAATCCAGCGTGTATAAACTTTTACAGCAGCCTATGTCTGTAAAATGACAAACTATATGGCCTACTTTCTTCAGCTACTGCTTCTTCTGCAGAAAAGGGCAATTACTGCCATCTTAATTGGGAGTAGATCTGAAGTGTGGTTATATCCAAACATTGGTATAAACTTAAATATATCCCATAGTCACATCTCTCAACTGTCCAGAATTTCACATAATGTCCAGCTTTTTTGTTGCATACTTTTGGTTTGTTCCTCATAAAATATGTGTTTTTCTGACAAATCATCAAGGATTAAAGCCAGAAAGTAATGACAGACATTTGAACTTCAGACTTCATATCCTTCAGAAAATGCATGCTAATGTAAAATCTGTTATTCTGTCAACTTTCTAAGTTTGTAAGAACAATATTTAAAATCTGGCATGATTTTGGGTCTTTGTCCCCCAGTTATTTTTAGTTTTGTCCAGAATTCTTGTGCTAAGTGGTTGAGAGGTATGCCCATAGCATTTTTTTTCTCAGCTTACTAATTTCAGTTATTGCATTACAAACTATTCCCATGTTTCTGTCTTTTTACATATATCTAGAGTTCACATGATCAGTATGTACTAATTGTTGCAGTGCATGGTGTGGAGTATAAATGCATTTATTAAAAGTATGCAGATAAACAGATTATTGCAGCAGAAGCATTCTTGGTTATGACAATATGGCATGACTGAGTTGTGTTACAATCTAACTACTGATGTTACAGCAACACATTAAGGCAGTGAGTAAAATTCCTTTCTCACAGCTGTTGGTTCTTTGGTTTGATTCTCACACGGGGTGACTTCTTTACAGAGTTTGTCCAGAGTATATTCAGGTATGAAGAGAGAGAGGGCAAGGATTTGAATGTTATAGATCTGAAATGGCTATATTTTCTTGCCCTGACCCAGAAGGCTATACTTTGTTAGTGAAATATAATGGGAAGAGTATTGTAATTCGTATGGTTAGGCTTTACAGGTTGTTGTATAAAGGGAATCTAGTGTGTATTTTATTTACAACCCCCCCCAATATTACATTGGGCGTTAGTGGTATGAAAGAGGCCAAATGCATGTGACAGCATCTTTTTACAGCTCACCATCATCATCTTCACTGGTTTCATTTGAAAGATTTTTGATCATTATCTGTCCTCTCTAATTGTAATTATTTCTCTCTTTGAAGCATCACTGAATTTATTCCAAACTTGTGCCATCTATTTCTTTATAAGGGGACCAGACAAAGTGTCCATTCTTGGTTTTCCTTATCAACAGGGTTGAGAAATTACATCATTATAGTGGGTTATATTAAAAATTTCAAAATGCATGCAGTTATTTTACATGTGTTACCTAGATGCTATGTTTTTTTTTTTGGTTCCTGCAGCTGACCATCAGCAGAACCTAGTGCTTCTCTTTCATTGCCAGTTCTAACTACTCTTCCTAAGCTCCCTGGATCTATTCTTGTAAGGGTTATTGCCATCCTAGAGATCGGAAAGAGTTTTGTCCTTGTACTTTCTTAGTGTGTGTATATACTTGCGTGACAATAGGTTCTGTCATTATAGCTCTAATAATCATTGACACTGTGTGTTATTTACCCAGTTTGGTCACTGCAAGTGGTTCAGTCCTGCCCAACTTGTTTATTGAGGAGGGTATTATTTCTGTTTCCAATCCATCCTGCTGAAATGACTTGGCATTAAAACTTCTCTGCCCTTGAAACTCACTTTCATTGAAACAGCATTGAAACCCACACCACATCCAAAGAAAATGCATCTGGCCAGTGGTGGATAAAGATTACCTTTGGGCTGTTTTCAAATCATAGGTCCCTTGCACACAAAACAAGAAACATACATGCGTTCTTTGATACACCTTCCTGACTTTATTAAATTATATTCCTTGTATAATACAGCACACTTGTTAGATTTAAGTTAGAGCGCATTTTAAATTTATTATTTTAACATTTTTCCAGTAAGCAATGAAAGTAAAATGCATGAACCAATAATGACAAAACTGCCCAATTCAGAACATTTCCATCATAAAAGTCTACTTACACACACACACACACACTATATATATATATATATATATATATATATATATATATATATATGTATATAATGACAGTAGTATAACCAGGGGCACATTTTAAACATTGCTTGTATAATTTTGGAAAGTTGCTAGAATAAAATGTTGTGTTACCACCATGCATTTCACTGCTAGAATAAAATGTTGTGTTACCACCATGCATTTCACTGCTAGAATAAAATGTTGTGTTACCAACATGTATTTCACTGCCAAGCCTTGAACCCAGGACCCTGTGCACTACAGTCAGAGCAACATACCAGTATGCCATATCAGCAGTTTCCTGAAAGGCAGGAAGACTGAAACTTAAATGGCCATCATTTAGTGAATTCAGTTCTCTCTCACTTCTCGCCATAGCTCTCAACCTCTTAGAACAAACTCTCAACCTCTTAGCACAAAAACCTGGACAAAGCCAGTAATAGGGGAATACAGAATTCAGTTCTCTCTTCTCACCATAGCTCTCAACGTCTTAGCACAAAAAGCCTGGACAAAGCCAATAATGGGGAATACAGACCCAAAATAGGGACATGTTTCAAATACTGATCTTATAAACTTAGGACATTGCTAGAATAAAAGGTTTTGTGTTACCATTTTTTTCTGAAGAATATGAAGTCTGAAATTCAAATGCCTGTCATTATTTAGTGAATTCAATCCTTTAGTGATTTGCCACAAAAATCCTGAAAACCACAGATTTAATGAGGAACAGAACAAAAATATGAGGCATAAATTCACAAGTGGTGGTGGCTAAGGACTTTAGGCTCTTTTTACCTGTGCCCAAGGTACAGGGTTTGAGCCTGAGTACCTGTAGCCACCAGGTGTATTCACTTGGGGGCATTTTCTCTCTCACACACACACACACACACACACACACACACACACACACACACACACACACCATAAGCTCTGCTCTCCAAGCAGAAATTGATGTGAAGAAAATACCTTAAGCTAATAACTCTGTTGACGAAAACAAAATTCCTTAAGCTCATTTAAACTCCATTCACAAGCAGGATAACTCCGTGCAGTACCACAAGAAGAAAATACCTTACGCTCATTCAAACTCCATTCACAAGCAGGATAACTCCGTGCAATACCTTAAAAGCTCTGCAGCAGCAGTCGTTCCAAAATGTTTCAGTTCACAAGCTGAAATAAACTCTGTTCTCAGAAATAACTTTGTGCAGTACCTTAAAACCTCTGAGCAGTCGTTGCCTTCCTAAAATGTTTCAGTGTAGTGCGCTCACAAATCCATTCAAACAGCCAGCCAGAAATGCATGCATGTGAGCCCTTGAGCTAAATTCTGACAGGCTGATGGAGCTGACGTCATCACACACGTGATGACGTCAGTTCAAAAAGTTTGAAAGATAAAAATTTTTAAAAATCTGGAAAAAAAATTGGAAATGGAGTGCCACTCAGGAATCATGGCACTCCATCATTTGAACCCAAAATTCAGTAAAAACCGAGTAATTCGGTATGGTTGGGAGGTATGTTTTACACTGCATCTAAAAGGCATGTTTTATGTATTTCTGTTTACATTTCTGTAAACTAGTAAACAACACAGGAATTCTTAGCCTAAGCTTCACTTTCAAATATGTAAACACAGTGAGCAGAAGGGGTGAGTATTGAACAAAAGGGATAATTAAAATAGGATGCATTATCACAATGATCAGTAAAAACAAAGTGAGCACATTGCAGCATATACTGCCTCATGTATAAATGTTGGAAGAGGAACAAACAAAAACAAATGTTTTATAAAGGATGACGCTATCATTTAATTGTTTATTTATTTATTTATGAACTAACTAGGTAGGTGGGCTAGATTTCAGCAACAGCCAAGGCCAGAAACATACTTGGATAAGTAAAAGAAACGTACATAAATGCATAAAATACACCAGTCACTGCTCGTAGGGTTGTATCACTGGGAAAAGATAATATACAGTGATTCACGGGCACATAAGACCAGACTAGCATGGAAGACAGTCACTAGAAAGCAGGCTTTTCTTAATAAGTTGATATTTGACATTTTAAGTCTGTTTACACAGCTCACTTGAGTAAGCTAAGTATTTTTGCAGCAGGCAAATTCTACTGTATGTAAGTAGCCTCTTTGTGGTTGTCCAAGAAACGTTGCTGTAGTTAAACACTCTGAGGAATATAGTGTACAAATGTAGACTGAGGGCGAGACAAACTCAGGTTAACAGAATAAAATTTGTTGGAAATGCTATAATACTGTACTACCAGACCTTCAGTGGTTACTCCATCACAGCCTGCAGCATGTTTCAGAAATACAATCACCATAAATGTAAACAAAGCAATAACCATTAAATAGGTGTTGTTGTGTCTTTCGGCTTTTCCCGGTTAGGGGTCGCCACAGCGGAAATTCTCCGCTAATGATTGGCAGTTGATTTTTACGTACCGAGTTGCCAGCTCTGACGCACAACCTTCAACGAAGGAATGCCCATTCACGCATGTCTCCATGCAGAAGACGCTTTAGCTGAGAGTCGAACCGGACAGCGTCTTACTGTGAGGCAACAATGCTACTATGAGGGAAAAATAAAAGTGCAATTGCTGTCTGTGGGCCAGGTGTATGGAATATACAACAGAGCCATATAGAAAGAACCCTAATGTCACCGATGCATATAGTGCTATGTCTTGTAATCTAGAGAGAGAAATCCTGGAGAATGAAATTAACTATGACCTAGAAATCCTTGCCAGTAGAAAGGCTGCAAGAAGTGTTGGAATTCCAGCCGAGTGCAAAAGAGATGTTGTTACAGTGTTGCTTGGAATTTCCAAGTAGAGTTGGAAAATGCAGTAATGGGCATTGGATTGGAAAATGTCAGTTTGTGTTTTAGTCCCAATAAACATCAGTACTAAAGAATGCACACATTATCAAACATTTTCACTTGTTTTACATGCTCGCAGGATAATAATCAAGGTTGTGAAGCCATACTGCACCAGTGTGTGGATTGTGTGTTTCCAGATGTGCTAGGTGATTTTAGGTAGAGCAGGATGAAACTGTCAGGATATGCTGGATAATGAAGAAAACAAAGGAGTTCCAGAAAAAAATATTTATTCTGCTTTATTGATAACTCTCTAAAGCCTTTGATTGTGCAGACCATAACAAACTTAGAGAAATGGGGATACTGGATAACCTGATTTGCCTCCTGAGGAATCCGTATGCAGCAGTTAAAACCAAACATGGAAAAACTGACTGGCTCCAGATTGGGAAAGGAGTACAGGGGTGTACGTTCTCACTGTAATTATTTAATTCATATGTCAAATATATCTTGCAAAATGCTGGATTAGATCGGTCAGATGCTGGAATCAAAATTGCTTAGCGAAATACTACCCACCTAAGATGCGTAGATGATGCCACTTTGATGTCTCAATGTAAGGAAGGGCTGAAAAGGCTATTGATGAGCGAAATACTACCCACCTAAGATGCGTAGATGATGCCACTTTGATGTCTCAATGTAAGGAAGGGCTGAAAAGGCTATTGATGAGCGAAATACTACCCACCTAAGATGCGTAGATGATGCCACTTTGATGTCTCAATGTAAGGAAGGGCTGAAAAGGCTATTGATGAGCAAAATACTACCCACCTAAGATGCGTAGATGATGCCACTTTGATGTCTCAGTGTAAGGAAGGGCTGAAAAGGCTATTGAAAATAGTAAGAGTAAAGCCTGGCTTGCTGTTGTATGTCAAAAAATTAAATTGTGTCATCTAGTTCTAACAGTTATTTGCAAAAAGGCGAGGAAGGAATGGAGATAGTGACAGATTTTATTTTCCTGGGCTCTGAGATCTCTGCAGATGGTGATTGCAGCCATGAAATTAAACTAAATTTGCTTCCTGGAAGGAACTCTATGGCAAATCTGGATATAGTTTTAAAGTGCAAAGATATCCCATTATCAGCAAAGACCATATAATTACAGTTGTGGTCTTCCTGGTAATAACGTTTGGCTAAGAGATTTGGACTAGAAGTATGGCTGTGTGCTGGAAAACTGATGCTTTTGAACTATTATTGGAGAAAACTTTTTTTGAGAATTCCGTGGAATGGAAGGTGACAACCCAGTTAATATTTAAGGAAGTAAACAGACTATTCATTGGAAGATCTGATAGGAAAACTAAAACTCAAGTACTTTGGTCATGTAATGCAAAGACAGGATTCACTAAAGAAGGCAAGGATGTAGGCAAAGTCTGAATGCAAAAGATGAGGGAAACGGGACAAAGATGAACAGACAGCATGAAAGAAATAAAGAATATCAATTCTCAAAAACTTTGCATTACTCCGGTAATAAATATGAATTTCTAAGAATTTAAAGAAACAGTTGTTGAAAGACGGGCTCTTTGTGCTAAAGTCCTCAAGGCCATGAAGAGTCAGACTCAATTAAAATGACTATAAAAACAATTGCCAGTTCAAAGTCCACTAAACTAATCACAATTTTCTTGCCTTTTTTTTTTTTAATCAGTTTTCCTGTCTGCTGGGTAAAGTGCATTGGAAAACAAATTCACAGATTTGTATGAAGCTGGAGACCACAGATAACTTTATAATGTGGCTTTGATACCATGTAGGTGAAGCAGGTTAAGTTTACGTTTTAAGTTTGTAACAGAGGAGCTGCTTTTAATACTGTGCACAACTGCTTATGAATCGCTGGAAAGGAGAGGCTTGGATGGATGAATGTGGAAGGAAAGCTAGAGTAAAATGCAAAGGTTATGTAGGCCTTACCTTTAAGTCTCTCTTACCTTCTGATGAATCTATTTTGTTTTGTTTTTGCATTTTTCCTCTGCTGCTGAACATATAACCACATCCTTCAGTCTATAAGCCTATTTGCTCCTCACCAGGAAAGAGACGACTAAGAAGGACATCACTGAGGCAGCTGTTGGGATAGTTTAAAGATTTTGTTGCTTTTGTCCCCAGTCCTAACCATTAGCACACCCAGTGAGTGAGCATGCATCACCTGACCATGGAAGGTGTCCCTTCTCTTCCACAAGGGGTGTTCCCTCCAAGCAAACCTACCAGCCCAAGAGTGGTTTCCATGGGTTCTAGCAGGAAGAAATCACACCATTCTGTGTGCCCACAAGTGCATACAAACCTCACCCATTACTTGGAGAGGCAAGAGGGCCACACACCTTTACTTCTCTCCCTCCCTGTCTGGCTTCTCCAGTGCTAGCGCTGCTATGTGAACCCCTCTCATCCGAGTCACAGTCAGGCCTCAATCCCTGTGTGCCACATTGCCAGGCAACCTCCTGATATACCAGTCCACCCCCCCTTCTATTGTTTTCCTTGTTATGACTGACTGAAACTGTAAATATGTACTGGATGTATAATCTTACTTCATTTGATGTAATACATGCTATTAATTGTTGACATTTTTATCTGTATTTCAATTGTTTGCATGTTCTCCTCACTTTAATGTCCTGTTTTGTCTGTTTTTTTTCCCTGTCTGAGACTGAAATTGGTCAGTTTTGATTGGTGCACTATGCCAGTAACACATTCAAATAAATTGAGAAGTGTTAAGTGCTCTTCCACAAAACAAAAAAATAACATTAGGGCTTTGTGTCACTGAAATGTTGATTTGAATTAGTAAAAAGGGATTATGTGGGATCACACATTACTGCTTATCTCTTGTATCCCTTCCCAGCTCCCAGAGCAGGATCCATTACTAAGTGACCTAGGCAGTTGCCTAGGTCCAGTTAGTTGGGAGGGGCCCCCACTACCGCTGGCCGGGGGGCTGCCACAGCACTTACTTTTTTAATTAAAGGAAAAAAAAAAAATATATATATATATATATATATATACATATATATATATATATATATGTGTGTCTTCTTTAAGAACACCCTCTGCATCTGTGTGTCCCTGGGTGTGTCAGCGTACACACCTGCTGTCACTTGCAGCTTCTTTTCCATGTTCATGCATGAAAATTAAACACACAAGACATTCCTGCTGCCTGGATGTGGAATTTCAACACACCTGCTGACTGCTGCTTCTGTCCACTGAATAAAGCATGGAGGAAACCAATGTTCCATCAGTAAAGAAGGTGTGTGTGTCTGTGTATGCATATGTATGTGTGTGAAATGCCCTAGTTAGGGATGACAGGTTAGTTAATTTGCTCAGGCTCATATCCTGTTCATTGGTTACAAGAAATAAGAGCCTGAATCCTCTATACCGACTACCAGATCCATCAAAAAATATGAGCGTTGGTGCATTTTCAAGGAACTGTAAGTTTCAGTGCATTTCCAAGGAATTGTGAGCTTCAAGGGAAGAGAAGTTTACCTTTGTTTGTGGTAAGTCTGTTTTCAATGTGCAACTGCTTTGTTTAGCAAATGGCTGTCACTATTTGTGCTACAGAATTTGAAAGCTGCATTAGTAGCACAGCAGGTAGCATACTTGCTTTTGATATGGAAGGTTATGAATTCTATTCCCACACCATATAGATGGGTTTTTGACACTGTGTTGCACTTTAAGGGGGTAGAGTGCTGCAGTCCTGAGTATGTATTCCTTTGGATGAGATGCCTTGTAACTATGAACCTATTGTTGACTGAAAAATTAATTAAAACAAACATATATATGGGAAGAAGCCCAAATAAGGTTGGCATGCAAGCTAACTGTACACATTCATATTTCAATATGATACAAACATTCATCTGCTAAGTTTGATGTGCACACTAGCTGTAAACAGTTGTATTTAGGTAGAGTACAATAATTCATTAACAATAATATAGATGAAATGGAACAAGCAATTTACAATATCAACAGTTCCTGAGAATGAGAGAAGTGCAAGTCAGATATTAATGCAGAGAATAAAGGAAAAGACAAAAATAGGGTGGGGAGGGTATGAAAGGGGTAATAAAATGTATTACTGGTATGCTCTGCACTGTATGTACTTCGCTTTTCAGTTTAAAACAGATGTGGTAGTAGTGTCTCAGTTCATCTTTCACTGCCAAATATCACTGGCCCTGTGAATTTGCTGATTTATGCATACAGTGTTATTGTCTTATCACACGGGTACTGTGTCTTTGTTCCAGAGTGCATTAGAAAACAGATTCACAGCTGATGGTGTAGTGTACAAGGTAGGCTTAACATAGTAACAGATTATCCTCTCATTTATCTGAAAAATCATGTAGAAAACATGTCATTCCATTGAAGGGAGAACAAATAACTTTTGGGAGTATACGGTTACAAATCATTAATTCTTAAAATTTTTCTTAGTTCTCTGTCTGCTTGTTGGTGCCAGAGCGTTTTACTTTATCTTTTTTTCCACCTAGGATTTATTTGGTTTTTGAGCTATAAAAAATATTGTGATTTCAACATCTGCTCTTGGGAATAACATGAAGAAACTGTACTTTACATTGAGAAAAGACTGTTTCTACAGATGGAGCCCTGTACACACGCTGTGTCTGTCTTTAAAAATTTGTGTCAAGAAAATGTATGTGTGTGCACTGTGAGTTTGGGGGGGTGGGGTGACCTATGGAGAAATAAGACTATTTGTCTGACCCCCAACTACTGCCAAGTATGACATTATTCTAGCTATCAGCAAAATTACAGAGCTCTCTGGCATGCCTAGCTGCTGAAATGTTACATTATAAGAAAAATTATGTTTTTGCCATAGAGTACTTGAAGCATTCATTGTAAGCAAAACTTCACTTTTTTTCTTGAATATGCACTGGCGTCATGTGGTAGAGAATGCGGAGTAATCACTAACGTCATGGAGTACCCATAGTAAATATACATCATGTGCATTATAGTTTAGCTACATTGATAAATTTATTTTCTCTTATGCAGTTACATTTTATTAGAAACCAAACTTTTCAAAGCATGACAACCTGACGTTGGTGTGGAAACCAGCTAATAAATACAAAGCAGCTACTTAGCTCTTATTTTGAAGCACGTTAGAAGATGATAAAAACTGACTTGTCAGAAAACAACATTTTAAAATTCCTTTAAGTCCAGAATAATGTTAGTTTTTCTCCTCGGTATATCTGAAATGTATTAGCTAGGCATAGATAATTCCATCTTTGAAATTCTGGAGACTTAATTCTGTCCATGTCGGTTTGCATCTGAGAGAGAGGGAAGGTGTCAAGTATTGGTATAAATAACATTAACAGCTTCAGAAACTGTAGCAGCTGCCTCCATAGTAGTTTTCCCTTCTTTAGGTCATGCTTTCTTATACAGTAAGTAATAGACTTGGGAGCCGAAGTAAATGTTACCTGATATTTTGTTGATGTGCATGCAACATTACATTTTTAAAACACACAATGCATTGATTGAGTGGCAAGAATAAAAATGCTGCAGATGCCAGCTTAAGAAATAAGCCAACACAAGCTAACCAGATCCAGCTAATGACAAGAAGCCACTTACTCTGATGATGTGATGCACACGTGACATGAAACCTCAAAAACAAGTCGTTAAAATAAATAAATAAATGAATAAAGCAACAAACTGATTGTGAGGCAATGTAAGGCTTTGAGTACAATAAAGATAGTGGTTAGACTGAGAGGGCATACTGAGTTCAGAGAGGTAGGATTTCACAGACACACACAACAGGAAGAAGGGAATGTTATTTCAGAGATGGGATGCCTTCATATTAACCTGCCTGTATATTCAAGCTAGATGTGAATCAGTCAAAAAGAGAAGAAACTTGCTCATGCATGAACCAGCTTTCATTTTTCAGCAGCATATATATGGGGCCTAATACAGATGAACCCCTCCTTCAAGCAAGAAGCCTTTTGTTATCTATTGATACCATGCTGTTGTATATAGCATACGCTCCTTAATTAATTTTCCTGTGCTCAGTAACTCCTAGCTGCATTGTACACCTCATTTCTATTATCACAGAGGATTGACATGCTTGAAAACTGAACTAATTTCTTGCTGTGATGTTGTTTTTTTAATTAATACATGTGCAGTTTTATTATATAAATCTTACATCTGTTATAAATACATGAAGGAAAGTAGTACTGTTGAACAAAAATCTGAAATCCAGGTCATCTGCTGATTTTTAAAAATATTCATGAAAAGAGCTTAGCCCACCTAAGTGAACAAAGATGTTTTTCCTGGCTTTGGGAAGAACACTAGCTCCATGGGTCCAGACAGTTTGCCAGGCTGCTTTCTTGTCAGCACCAAACGCAGACTACTTAACTCATTGCTAAACCTATTCAATCCCAGCCTCTACACTGGATTCGCATTAAGGTGTGGAGACCTGGTATAGTCATCCCACTGCACAAGAGGGGACCCACCACTGACCCTGGTCACTAAACAATGCAACACATCCTTATAGAACTTATTAACAAGGACATTAACAGTCTACAGTCCCTTGACCCAAATTTGTTAAAGTAGATCCTCCCTCTTAAACTTAATGGATTTTTTTTAACTAGTTGCCAGGACATTGGATGCAGGTAGATCAGTGGGCACATATTACCTTGACTTGGGGAAGACCTTTAACACTGCCCCACATTCTGGCATTATCAACAAGCTAATCAAACTTAAATGTAAAACATTTTGTAACCTGTTGAATATTGGACTGGCTGACAGTTTTCACCAATAAATGTGACATCCAGATAATAATCCACTAAACTGCCATCAAATAATGTAATGTCTCCCACTATCCTGGATCAGTAACTAAGGAGCTTCAATCGTCACTATTTACTCCAATGTGAGACTATCACTTAGGGGAAAATTGTGGAATATTACTCCTAACAGCTCAATAGGAACATGCTCTATAACCTGGGACTGGACTATATTCTTCTGTCCACCCCAAATATAACTCTTTATTACACAATTCAGAGCAATGTCTTCCAGTTTAGGACCTCTGATACACTCACATTTAAATAGATTAAATCTCACACATCCTAACACTTCTGGGAAAACTTGACACAGATTTCCAGCTGTGTCCCCCTCTGCAAAATAATATGGTAATGCTGCCACCAATCAGTGTCTTCATGCCCCTTTAAAGGGGTGTCCAATTATGAAAATTAGATATGAAAACAAATAGTAGCATATGACCTAATCAGCCAGGCTTTCTGAGTGGCCCAAGAAGTTATCAAGGCAAGTATAAGCACTCTCAAATCACTAAAGAAAAACACTGATTAACCAGCCACAATGTAAGTTAATAAAAATATTTAATAATGAGCAAAATTATTAAAAATATAAAACGGTAATTTCCAATAAACAAACAGAACTCAATCACAATGAAAATGAACTCAGTACTATAGGATAGAAATCCAACATTCAGAAAAGCTCTAAATAATCTAATGGATTAGTTATAATTATCCTGTTTGACTAAAGAACACTGTCCCTGATCTAAGCTAAATTATTACGACAGAGCTAAAGCAGGCTTACAATTCTTGGTGAGTCCTTTTGGGTGTCTACTACACAGTACATCTTTGAATAACTGACAACTGTAACTGTCTTCAGCAGGCTCTTTTATAGACTAGCCTGACTGTCATAACTGTTCCAGTTCATGTTTTGAAAATCAACCAACAGCTGTTTACTAAAGTTCCTTCCTGTCTTTCAGTTTGACAGTAGCACATAGCAACTGTAAACATTTCGATGACATCTCTGTAGATCAGCTGAATCTGAGACAGTTTGCCTTTAGAATCTTTCTTCACAAACATGCACATTTAGAAATGTAAAAGGACACTGTTCAAGTCTTTAAAACATTCTGTACAACAGATCATAAATCAACATGTAAGAACCTATTTACAATACCACAATTAGAAATGCTGGCATACAGTACACAGGTTAATCTGAAATTAAGTACAAAGGCTCAGCCAGACATGCTAGCACAGTTGACAGTGTCTAATTTTCTTCACATTTCTCCCCCTATGACTCAAGAGCGGTTTTCATGTGACCCTTGAAAAATGATGCTTGAGAAAAATGGGTCTGTCTGGGAATATCAACCCAATCCTCTCCGGTCAATCCATTTGCATTGACATTATTAACTCCACTGCAGCATTCTTCTTCTAAAGAAACTTGGCTGAGCACAGCCCCCACCCCACAATCTGAAGCATCCACTTGTACAACAAACTTTTCACTATAATCTGGGCTGGCCAACACAGGGGGGTCCTCCCAAAATCTCCATAAGTTTTTGGAATGCCTGCTCACAGTGTGTGGTCCATGCTACCTTATCTGGTTTATTTTTCATAGTTGGGTCAGTAAGGGGAGCAGCCACTGCACCACAACTGGGCACAAATTTTCCACAGTACCCCTCTGTCTCTAGAAATACTCTGGCTTGCTTTTTAGTAACCGGAACTGGCCACGATTGAATAGCTTCCACTTTGCCAAGTTCTGGCCTAATCTTACCACTCCCCACTCTGAGTCCTAAATAAGTGACCTCTGCCATACCCACCTGACATTTACTGGGTTTAATGTTTAACTTTGCCCTTTTAGACTGGTCTGCAAATGCTAGTAGCATAATCTTTAATGTAGTTTTTAACCTCTCCACAAGATCATTAGTCTGGGGATGGTAAGGGGTGTTCATTACACGTTTCACCCCATAACGCTTCCACAAACAAGTCAGTAGGTCTGACAAGAAGTTGGCACCTTGGTCAGTCAGTATTTCCCCTGAAAAACATACCCTGCTGAAACTTTTTAGCAAAACACTTGCTACCTTTTTTACATCAATATAAGGATTACATTAATATCACCATCATTAAAAAGGGTCATTATTAATGTCGTCCCTCACTGGTTGGTCCTTGGCCCACTTGCCTTTGGTATTTGCTTATCTAATGTTAAGGTCAGTGCTAAGGGCCTGTGACTGACAAACTTTGCAGATGACCACAAACTTGGAACTGTCACAAACTGTTCATCAGGCCCAGAGAGTCTTAAAGAAGGCCTAACACGTACAAAATGGTGCAAGGTCAACAGCCTTAAGCTAAATCCCAAGAAATGTAGTATTTCCAAACTGACACAGTTATTAGGAACCTGGGCTCTTTCACTGATTATGAATTATTCTTTGAACACCATGTATCAACTGTCATTAGGAAATCCTTTTATCTAGGCAGACTGATCACCAAGGGTATGTCTTTTAAGTTGAGGGAAGTTGTTATCCGTTTTTACTCCTCCTTTACCCGATCCGTAATAAAACGCAGTGCCACTTTTGGTATGTTCGTAACAAAGCACATGACATAACTGAAAAGACTGAGCATTTACTCATAAATAAATCAAGGGCATGTGTTCTATGTGCTATGTACACCACCTTCTCTAGTCCCTGATTCTTATGGACGTTTGAGTGGGGACCTTAACCTTGTCTATAGAGTCTCAAAGGATCCAGTCCGGTGTGACCTTCTATACATTTGCAATACATACAACATCTTGAACACCTGCTCAAAGGAACTAAACTTTTACTGCAGTTTAAACAGAACCTGCTGGTGAGATCAGTATTTGCATCAGAGTCCATTTTCTGTGGAATAGAATACCCTCAAATGTGAAACAAAGTAGTGCCATCACCGTCTTGAAACAACTTTGATGGATACATTTAAAATCATAATTCACCCCTGCTTTGACCCGTAAGATGCTCATTGAAAGAGAACAAATTAGTATTTGCTCCATGTAGTAGGATACTTCTGAAATGGGATCTTGACGATAGGCCAGTGATGGTGAACCTTTTGGGTTCGATGTGTCAAAAATTTGGAAAATGCCTAACTTGACTATGTTGGTGTGTTGCCCCCCCCCAACCAAAAATAAAAAATAAAAAAATTAAAATAAATAAAAATAAATAAAACAGCATAGCTCTCAATACTTCAGGAATAAATCTGAACAGAAGCAGGACAAATCTAGAAATAAGAGACATGGACAGTTTTAAACTTCTAGTGCAATTAATTTGAGACACTGACAGAAAAAAATGAACATGAATTAATATACATTTTCTGAAGTAAAATAAGTCTATAAATCAAATTACTGTTAAGTGTAAAAAGATGCCACTTTTAGGAGGGATTAAGAGGAACAGTTGAGAGGAATGTAAAACAGCACACGCTTAGAAATGCAGACTACTTGCCCTTTGCAGAAGTGTAACCACAAAGAGAAAACAATGTCAGCACTAGAGACATTATACTGAAATAGTCTTTGAGGTTAATAACTTTCTTATCTCTGCAGCAGTGTTGCTGAACTGGCACCTGATATAAAATAATTAAATGCACTTCACACGAGCAACGAATGCAAAAGCAGCTTCTTTGGTATCTTGGGTGTTGGTGAATGTTGTGGCATGTCATCTAAAACGTTGTGGCGTGTCACCTTTGACATGAGTTTCATAGGTTTGCCATAACTGAGTTAGGCTATAAATGAGTTATCTGATCAGCAGCCTAGTATGAACCTAATAATAATAATACTGATGATAATGCTACACTAAAAACTTCATATTTTATATATTATTCAGTCTCGTAGACTGAATTATTCTAAACAGTTAAAGGTACCGAAGCTTTAGGAATGGTGGGGTAAAGGGGTCAGCTGCCCTGATTTAAGTTGTTAACTGGTATAGCTGGCATTGTAAAAGAGGTAACAGTCAGTCCTGAAAGCAGAATTAGTAATCATTTAAACAATCTGAGCTGTTTAAATGACAGTCGGCATTTATGTGTTGTGAACTAATATATATATATATATATATATATATATATATATATATATATATATATTTCAATTATTTTGCAACCCTGAGGTTTTTTTTTAGTCCCTAAGTCTATACTGTACTTTTTTGTGGTAGGGAGTCATCCTCAGTGTTATTGGGGTGGGGTGCAAAATGGGGCTGTGCCCAGAATACCAACTGACATAGCTTTAGCTCTGAATAGAGGTGGTGCTTTGGGTGAAGGGGGAAGTGGTGGCTGGGTGGGGGCAACTTTGAAAATTTACTTAAAATTCTATTAGTGAAAAGGGGGCTGTGGAATATTTAAGTAATGTCCTCTACTGCTTGCTCTTTGAAGTCTGTCCATTTACTTTATTTTCCATAGGTGTTTGGGATGGTTTTTGAGGAAGGTTTGTTGCAAAAAAGGTAACCTAATAGCTTTTTTTTTTTTTTTTTTTTTAAGATTTCTCAGGTTAATAAATTTGTGTTTGTGGAATATTCCCACTCCTTATAGGCTGTATTATTTTTATTTTATTTTGCTTTTGTTTATCAAGTTTGTCTGACTGGGTTTAGTCAAAAAACCATTTTCAGCATGGGACGGTGGAGAAAAGCTCCAACATACTACAAACATTTTTAAACAAACATTCAGTAATATGCATGAACAGACATTACATAATGTACATTAACAATTACACATGTATTTGATAATGAGATTATATTCATATAAAATAAAGGCAAACTATTAGAATGTAAAATATACTTATGCATTAGTATGTGTTGAACACTGAGTATTTGAAGAGGTGTATTAGTGGGTTTGTCAAATAGATATTAGATCATGTGATTAGTGCTTGAAAATTCAAAGAAATTGAGGTGAGTGGAGGAACTAGGTAGTATAGAAAATTTTAATATTGTAGTTTAGAGGTGGTATATAGGGCTGGGAGATGTTAATAAGATTAATCGGGTATTAGTGAATACAAGTTGTGGAACACAGGATTCTGAATGACGAGAAATGATTTGTCGATATCACAAGCTGAAGGTAACAGTTGCATTCATCCTGGAGATATACAGGAGCAGATCCATTGATTTGATAGGTAAAGTTTTTTAGTTGTGTTTTAAATGAGTTTGCATTCAGAATAAATTTCAGTGATAGGATGTGGTTCCATAGCTAAGCTATACAAATATAACCAAGTCATCTAAAACTGAAGGGTGACTTTCTGTAGTGAGAGTATAAAATTCTGTTGGGGAGTAGTTTTGCATTAAGTTGTAAAGGGCTGGAGAATTTTCTGGCTTATAGAGAAGACTGTGTATTGTAGGTAACTAAGAAATAGCTAGGAGATTTGGTAGTTCTAACCACTTTAATTATCTGAGGTGTAGGCAGTGGCATGTTCTGTTGTTATAGCTTACTGCAAATGTACTTATTTTATTATAGCATTGCTCAGGTTTGGACAGTTGTGAGACTGAAGGTTAGTGAAGATTGAGACATCATATGGGAGAGATAGGAGTAAGAAGCAAAGGCTATACATCATCTGGTTATGTCAGTGAGAGAGATTTTTACTCTGTTTGATGTACCTGGTTTTGATGAGTTTTGAGCCATGTTAATGTTTTGTACAGCCTGGTGATGATAGGGGTGTGTTTTTCCTGTAGCTGCAGTAGTTTTGCTGTTATTTCAGGAGCCTGTATGAGGTTATTGGTGCTAAAGAAAGGGGACCATTCAGTGGAGGCTACTACTGTTTTTAGTGCAGCTCTATTTTGGTTACACTTTTTTTGGTTGGAATGTAATGATCTTTGGTGGGAGTTTTTTAGTTTGTATACAGTAGGATACAGTTAAATATGAGTGGTCAATAAGGGAGGGAAGGAAGAAGGATGTTGGTGTTTTTTTTTTTTTGTTACAGCTACCTACTGGACTGATCAGATCCTCTCTTATTCACAGACCTATTTGTTCTTTATACACTGGCAGAAGAGAGAGAGAGAGAGAGAGAGAGAGAGAGAGAGAATGACTGAGATGGGCTGTCATTTAGGCAGCCATGACGCCTTGTTTTTGTGGTGTTATCTCCACATTGCATGGCTGGGGTTGGACACATGAGAATTTACTGGAACTCTGGTCACTTGGGTCCTATTTGGGACTTTGTCCCTATGTGCCAGTGAAGCTGGAAGAGTCTTTTTTTGGAGGAGTTTGTTATAGTAAACGTCAGTTAGGAAGTACTTGTTTTGAAGTTTGGCCTTATTGGGGATTGTGGAATATATTATTTACAAACATTTTTTGTCATTAATGGAATCATTGCTTTCATGTCTGTTGGGCCCTTAAAGGTTAATATTAAAGTGTCATAAAATGATAGTGTCTTAATGTTGTTGGGAAGTCTTTACTGCTTGAAGTTTCACCTGTTTAAATTTGTCAGGTATGGTAGGGCAAAGAAGGCAGGCAATGAGTAGTGTGTATGGAGGGTGATGTTCAGTAAACTTGTTTTGGTCATGGTAATCAGGAATCATCTGTGTGTTACTTACACTTTTTTTTGTAATATACCATTCAGTGACCTCTTCACAAATCTTTGTCATCATGTATTACCGACCACACTTCTTTTCTCATAATTTGTCTCTTGTTTGTACCAAGATGTTTTGGTTTGGAAAGACATAGTAACTGGTAGTAGTCCCTAACAGGTGTTTTTCTCTTGCCTAATGTTGTTAGTTGCTATTGTTTTCTCTATTATTTTTTAAAAGTTTATATTTTATTTTTGTTCTACTTATTGCTGCTGGGCTGTATGTATCATAACTGACCAACTACTGCATGTGTAGCATTTGTCTACACTCCCTACAAATAAGAAGCCACAGTATTAGGATGTAAAGGTTTAGGAGCAGAAGCCCAACAGTGGCATAGAGGGAAAAAGCCCATACTACTTTGCAGGTGACCCGAGTTTGACTAACAGCTCAGATGCCCATTTGTGCTGGCCAGAGAGGATGAGTGAGCAGCCACTTCTGGCTAGCCCATCCTTGGGGGAGGGGCAGAAAGAGAAGATTGTGGCTGACCAGAAGGGTGACACCTAGTGGGAACACTGGGTGTTGTGCCCTGTGGTCTTCTGAGCTGACCAAGCCCTTGCTGCTATATATAATATATTTGCACCAGTTCTCTGAGGGGAAACTAGCATGTGAAGGCACATTTGTGTGCCATGTAACCCTGGAGCTCACACACTTATCTGACTTGTGGGTCCTAGTTAGTCCCAGTGTATGGTCTACTTCTGTTGTGTCATTATGGGCATTATGCCAACAAACTGCTAAAGTAAATCAGAATCTGCTTCTGCTGTAGTTGCCTGAATCCTTATGTTGCACTTTAAAGATACTGATACGGATTTTTTTTTGCAAGAGTGCAGTTATCCAAAAATATTACTTTTCAGATATCATGCATACATAAAGGAAAACATATAAATGAGGGCAAGATACCTTCAGATGGTGAATTGCACGAAGCACATCTCCTCTGACATTTTGTGTTTGGGAGACAGCTTCATTTCCCTTTTATGAACAGTTTAACAGGGTTCCCTGGCTTGTTTCTGTCTAATAACTTAATGGATATTTTCATAATTCATTGAATATGCTTACATGTGTAGTTGAAAATAAAGAAGAAAATGTTAACAATGCATACTTTTGATTTTAATAATAAGTTTTATAAAAATATATATATTTTTTTTGTAGAGTGGGGGGGGGGGGGCAAGCTTTCTTGCATTTCCCACACTCTAGATTTCTGTACTAACTGTAAGACTGTTAACTCTTGGGTTAAGGAGAAACTCCCTTACCCCCACAGTACCATGATTTCATTATTAACACTGGCTGTTCTTCAGTTAAAATGCGAGTCAGTCAGATATGTCTAACTGGCTCTACCATGATGATTCCTGATGCAGTCAAATCCATTTATCCCCAACTTTATGTACATATATATGTAAGTACATATGTTTGTATGTACACTTATATGTATGTATGTATATTTGTGATGATGATCCAGCCGAAATAGGACTTAATTTGTTACCTTCATCTAAGGACCCTATATACATTCTGTGCATCAGAAACAAAATAATACAATGATAAAACATCTATAATGCAGCATAGTAAGAATAGGTATTTATTCAGGTAACAAATCAGAACTGGAAATAAGACCCAAAGGTAGCATAAAACAAGCAGATATTCATTTAAGATTAATACTTCATGATTTCAAACATGAAGCCGCGGTGGTGCAGCAGTAGCGTTGTCGCCTCACACTAAGAGGTTCCTCCATTCGATTCTTGGCTGGAGTGCCTTCTGTGTAGAGTCTGCATGTCCTCCCCGCGGTTGAGTGGCGTTCGAAAGACATGCATTAATGGGCGTGCCTTCATTGAAGGTTGGGCATCGAGTTGGCACCTCGGCACCATAAAAAAAAAAATCTCCTGCCAATCACTAGCAGACCGGAGTTCCGCTGTGGCAACCCCTAACCGGGAAAAGCCGAAAGAAGAACAGCAACTTCATGATTTCAAACATGTCACTGTATTTCTTAGATGCAGCCAAGTTATTAGAGCAGTTACACTGATCGACTTTTATCTGCCTAATACAGCCCAACTCTGCTGCAGATGGATGAAGACATGACTGCAACACAGATGACACCAGTTCACATAGCAGCTGGGATGCTGGCAGGATAGGAGTGAGCAACTTAGGGGAAGGGTGCGGTAGTTCCCAGATTGACAGTTATTCCGCTCTGGTGCAGACAGTGGCTTCCATGAGCTGGGAGCTAGAACTGAAGAGAACATGGCAGCAGCTACCCATGCTGGTGACATTAGAACTTGCTGTGTTTAATGGAGCAAAATTGCAGATAGTGGTATAGGTGCTTCCTGTAATATTGCAGGTGCCCACATCACCACCCAGGTTGGGATAGGGTAGATAAAAATGCCCTCAGTTATCAGAATGCCAGTAACGGTACAAGCAGTTCTCATGGCTGCTTGTATGATCTCCTAATCCAGAAGGCTATTACCCCCATAGTCTACAGGGTATGCCCCCTACTATGGGGTAATGAATGGACTGAGTCCAGTCTGAAGGCTTGATAATTTGCATGCAGTAGGACAAAATGATACAGAAAGAAGTTCAGCTGTTAAAATATAATTTTCCTTCGACCTTTTCCTCCTATTTTGCATTCTGCATTCGACAGACAAGATCAGACAGGATGCCCCGTGGACTATGATGTGTGTAGATGACATTGTGAGCTGTACTGAGGGTAGGGACCAGGTGGAGGAGACCCTGGAAAGCTGGAGATATACTCTAAAGAGGAAAGGAATGAAGGTCAGCAGGACTAAGACAGAATATACGTGTGTGAATGAGAGGGAGGATAGAGGAATGGTGAGGATGCAGGGAGTAGAGGTGGTGAAGGTGGATGAGTTTAAGTACTTGGGATCAACAGTTCAGAGTAATGGTGAGTGTGGAAGAGAGGTGAAGAAGAGATACAGGCAGGATGGAGTAGGTGGAGAAGAGTGCCAGTTGTGATTTGTGACAGACGAGTACCAGTAAGAGTGAAAGGGAAGGCCTACAAGAGGGTAGTGAGACCAGCTATGTTATAAGGGTTGGAGACAGTGGCATTGACAAAAAGGCAAGAGTCAGAGCTGGACATTGCAGAGTTAAAGATGTTAAGATTTGCACTGGGTGTGACGAGGATGGACAGGATTAGGAATCAGTATATTAGAGGGTCAGCTCAGGTTGGACGGTTCAGAGACAAAGCCAGAGAGGTGAGATTGTGGTGGTTTGGAATTGTGCTGAGGAGGGATGCTGGGTATATTGGGAAAAAGATGCTAAGGATGGAGCTGCCAGGTAACAGGAAAAGAGGAAGGCCTAAGATAAGGTTTATGGATGTGGTGAGAGAGGACATTCAGGTGGTTGGTGTGACAGAGCAAGATGCAGAGGACAAGAAGAAATGGAAACTGATGATCTGCTGTGGCGACCCCTAATGGGAACAGCCGAAAGAGAAGAAGATTAAGCTTCTGCTTGTAGAATGACAGTTTAAGGCTAAAGTGCCCTTATATTCCCTACCCTATGTTGGGACAGCACATTGACTTTTTTTTGGCTGTACAGTTTTAGACCCTAATGATACTTACTTTTCTGAATGCTGGGCCCCAGCTGTAAATAGGAAATGTACTGCATGTCCATTTGAACAATAATGCCATTATGCGATTCATAGCTAACCCTCCTTACCTTCCTGTGGGATTTGTATCCATACCTCAGAATGTCAGCTTTGGGTTCTGTCTAAAATGACAAGCAAATAAGGTAGAATAATTAAATGAAACAGTTGGATGTACCGGCTGTCTGTCTTAAATGAAAATTCATCCAAGAAAACATTCTTACTGCTGAAGTTAATTATATTGCTGGTATGTCACACACAGGCTTGAGTTACAGAAATGTAATCCATAATTCCCATTAAAAGATTATAAACTTATTTCCTTTCGAGAAATAAGTTACTAGTAAAGAGTTGCGGGAGATATGTTTAGAATGAGTGATGACCCAGAGCTTACAAATATTTATACTAGCACATTCCCTCTTGCTGGGAATTTTTTAGAACATTTTGTGGTAGGGACAGAGTAGAATTTGTCAAGTGTCCCTGTTAGTGTTATAACAATAATGTAATCTCCACGGAATTATATTTGTTTTACTTCCTTAACATTTGAGAAGGGGGCTTTACTGCTGTACCCAGGTGTTGTCGCATCTTTTTCCGACTGGTTTTACAGTTTCTGCCTGCTTCGTCAAAGTTCTATGGTGTATACAGAAGAGCAATAAAAATGGGAATTTCTTCTGAGAATAAGCTGGTTATCTGTTTATGTAGGTATGAAACAGGAACCTGCACTGCTTTGTAATAAATTGCTCTGCACTAAATTATTTGTGGACAGAAACGATTCCCAGATCATGTGATGTATGAAAACAGGCCCAGATCATGTGATGTATGAAAAAAGGCAACACCACTGAGCAAGCAACTTCCTTATAATATTGTTGTCTCTCCTAGATATGATCATATCCCCAAAACTTCTTAGCCTCCCATAGTCCTGTCATATACATGTTCTCTGTTATTTTATCCTGTCATTGATATGTACCGCTCACTTGTCCTTGGCTCACAATCAATGACGCTGATTTAGCCTTAGTTTTTAATTGGTCATCCCTCCACAGGCCAGGAATGTACAGTACAATGTAAACATGTAACAGCTACTGAAATTACAAGGTATGTTAGGCATTAGAAACTTATCACAGGTGTTCCATAGACACCCCTCCCCCACACACTCTCACAAATTGTGAATAAGCTGCCATTGTTATTATAAAAGGTAATGCAGCCTGCAGAGTACAGATGTGAGCATGTAACAACAATGTTAAATACAAGGTGTATTGGGAGTTCACCACTGTGGCTCCCTGGACCCCCACCTTGTATTGTCGACTCGAAGTTGTGAACAAGCTATTCTTGTCATTGTAAAAGTTTGTTAAGGGCTGCAAAATATAATTATGAACATTTAACAATGACTTAAATTACATGGCGTATTAAAATCCCCTCCGTTGTTGCCTCACAGCAAGAGGTTCTCCTGTTCGTTTTACGGCTGGAGTGCCTTCTGTGTGGAGTCTGCATGTTCTCCCCATGGATACAGGACAGCACAACGAGTCCTCCGCTAGAACAGGTCTCAGTTTATTGAAAAAACAACGCTGATAATCCACAACAAGTAAATAATTGAAGAACAATTAATCCAGTCAACAGTTAAGCGCTTTCATCTGGCTAATGCAGACTTCCTCAAAACTGCCATAATAAAATCAACTTCCTTTTTATATTCCATTTTGGCACCAACAACTTTTCAAACTTTTAAAGTGATATCTACCTAATACATACTTTATACAACTATAATAATCACAATAAATACTAAACTAACACTGTTCATTCTAATTGTACAAAACAATCGTTCTACTTAATGATTCAGTATGAACATAAAAAATTAATAATACTACTTATGTCACATACACGCTACTATATCTAAAATTATTGTTTTAAAAATATTAACAATATCATTTAAAACTTCATGTTCTTGTCCTTAAAAATGTGCTGTATATCCCAAATTTGGTGCTACATGGTTTAATGCACGTATATAAATGTATATAACTATATATAATAAATATATAAAATACATAATAATATATGTGATATATAAATTATGTAAATATTTACAATATTTAAGTGAATAAATAAATAAATATATTGTAAATAAATAATTGATGTATTAACTGTTGACTGGATTAATTGTTCTTCAATTATTTACTTGTTGTGGATTATCAGCGTTGTTTTTTCAATAAACTGAGACCTGTTCTAGCTGAGGACTCGTTGTGCCGTCCTGTACCCTTGGTATATTTACGTTGTTGCATTGCTGTGAGTTTTTATGTTCTACCCATGGTCAAGTGGCCTGAGCTCCTCCGTGAGTTTCTTCTATGTGTAGAGTAAGTTGTGTACTATTTTCTTCTTCTACCTCTCTACTCTATCTTCCTTTCCCATAAGTAGTTTCTCTTCTGTCTTGTTTGTTCTCTTTAAATGGGTTTTCTCTCACCTTAATTTTCTTTTCCTGCCTTCTAGTTAACTTTTTTTTTTCTCTGTTAACTCCTCTTTCTCTCCTTATGGCTGATCAGGAACTCCTTGGTTTCAAGAAATGCACTTCTTGTCGGTATAACATCCCATTATCTGATGCCCACAGGGAGTGCATGTACTACCTTGGGACCTGGACACCCACTGTGAGGTGTGCAAAAGATTCCATCCTAGGGCTTTGGCAGATAGGAGGAGAAAACTTATTCTTAAGGGTTTGCTCCCTCCTTCCTCCTCTTTAGATGTTTCCACTTTTGGGGCTCAACCCCCCCCCCCCTCCAAAAAGTTCCAGGGAGGCCTGGGAGAGCAGAAAGCACTCACCCACGAGGTCCTCCTCAGAGCTGCCCAAGAAGGTTCTGAGAGTCTCAGAGGTGACCCATTCTGATCCAGGGTCCTCAGCTCCTATCTCTCCTCTCTGCCCCTATCTTCTTCCATGGCTTCAAGGCCTGCTGTGACATCTGTGGCAGTTCAGGCTTCTGCTTTGCTTCCCAGCTTGGTGCTGACCAGACTGGCTAGGAGGTCTTCCACCTGTTCACCCAGGAGATCTCCAACACCTCCCTCCTCCACTTCCTCCAGGTCTTCACAAAGTCTTTCCTCAAAGGATGTGAGCAGACTAATGAGGCAGTTCCTCAAGGCCCAGATCCAGATGGGACTTGTGTCCACTCTGTCCACATCTGGATCTGTGAGAGTTTCCCTGTTCTGACCAGTAGCTCCTTCTCCATTGTCAGAGCTCTTGGTTCTGTTGGTCTCTAGTGTAGAGGTGTCGGAGCCAATTGAGATTCTTTTGTTGCCTCTGACTGTTTCCTCTATGTGCTTGTCCCTGACTGTGTCAGTTCAGTGTGCGTCTTGGAGCTGCAGATTTGAGGTCTGCTCCGAGGGGGGGGGGGGTTGACATCAAATCTGAAGTTTTTGGAGCCATCTCCTCCCCTCTGAGAGCTGGCTTTTGACAGCTCTGCTCCGACTCCCCCTTCGGAGCAAAGGCACGGGATCCTGGGAGGCATCTGCTTCAGTAGCTTCAGCCCCAAGAGGACTGCTTTTTGAGGGTTGGAGCCCTTCGGCTTTCAGAGTGGTGGAAATGGTTCTTTCCCATCCTGGGAGAGCCTCAGCTCATACCTCCTCAGAACCCTCCCCATTCTGGACTGGTGCCAGAGGCCTCAAGTCTGCCACGTGAACAGCTGGGCCTGGAAAGCCTCCACAACCTTCCTTCTGTGGATCCCTGATAGTCTTCCAATACCTCCCTGGAGCATATCACTGAGGAGGTTCCCCAGAAGAGGTTGTGTAAGAGGAGGCACATGGATTCCCCCAAAGAATCTCTCATACTGACACCGATTTTAAGGAAGGAGAATGCCACCCGATAAAGTCTCCTTTGGAGACATTCTATAAATCCTACACCAGAGAGCTGGCTGGTCTGCCCAAAACCCTTCCCTGTAGGAATCGGTTCTGTGGGAGAATTTTGGGTCTGGCCCATCTACTACCTGGGTGTCTCCCTCTTCTGACCCACTAATTGAGCTACTGTCAACTAGGGCATGGAAGGAGCCAGATACGGTAGAGTGGATCCTCTAGCGAGCAGGCAAAATTTTGATCACCCTTTTGGACAAGACCTTGTGGACCAAGGATATCCCAGTAGATGCTGTGGTTGTTGTGGCACCCACCAAGAAGCAGCTCACACAAGATAGCTCTTCTGTCCACCCCCCCCAACAGAGAATCATGAGCATTGGACAGATCTGGGAAATGGGTTTATGCCTCTCCACATTTACCTTGAGGGCATTAATCTACTTATTGCATTTCATGAGGCTGCAAAGGGATCTGGTGAAGGAACTTTCTAGCTCATCCCCAGGGCCCATGTCTGCTGAGGAATAGAAGACCCTTTTCTCTAGACTGGCCACCCTTCAGTCACTGGCTGATGCATTCATGTGGCTGATATCCCACACTGCGGAAGGCACTTTAAGGGCGGCCAGTTCTGGCATTGCCATAAAGTGCCATGCCTGGATGAGACTGTGTGACTTTGCAAAGCCTTTCAAACAGTCCTTTGATGGCTCCATCTTGTTTGGGTCTATGGTTCGTGACACTCTCCAGCAGCGAAAAGGACAAAAAGACCCTGTCTGCCATCAGGATCCATTTTTCTACCCCACAAAGGTCCTTTTCCAGGAACAAGATGGGAGTAAAAAGACACAGTTTTGTAAGTCGCTGGGTACTTTTCAAGATGTGTAGGGAGATTTTTCCCTCAGAGGCAGAGGGGGGAATAACCAGAATGGAAGATGCTGTTCACGTATTCAGGGGGGGGGGGTGCAAAACCAAGGCTTACGAGAAACTTTCTCGGACTGACGCTTCCAATGCTCCTGAATGGTTGCCTGGCTACCTTCCTCTGGAGGCAGTTGGGGGTGGTGCTTCTCCCTGCACCTAGCCGCCTGGGAGGCCATCACAAATGATTGCTGGGTGCTAAGGATTGCATCCAGAGGATACTACATTCCCTTTTTAGAAATTCCCAAACAAAGAAATTGCCACCCAGTCAGACAGAGGATGCGGCCTTGGAAATCAAAAAAAATTACTACACAAAAGAGTCATCCAAAAGGTCCCCCTCCCCCGATCAAGTTGGATTGGGTGTTTACTCCAGATTCTTTTTAGTGCCCAAAAACACAGGGGACTTATGGCATATTCTGGACTTCACCACCCTGAATAAGTTAGTGAAGCACATGAAGATCAGGATGGTCACATTTCAGTCCATCTTGCCTCTTCTGAAGATGAACAACTGGATATTCTTTGTAGACCTGAAGGAAGCATGCTACCACATAAAGATGGACAGCCGCTCCAGGCAGTGTCTACATTTCAGGCTGGCAGCCAGTCACTGCCAATTCATATCACTCCTGTTTTGAACTCACCACACCCCCCCTAGGGTGTTCACCAAATGTTTGGCAGTGGTGGCAGCGCACTTCAGGCTGCAAGGTTTCCAGATTTTTCCTTATCTGGATGACTGACTTCTGCTTCAACCAAGCATCTATTGATCCAGGAGTGGCTCCACTCCTAGGAATCACAATCAGTATTCAGAAATCTCAACTACAACCAGTTCAGGTTATATATTTCATTGGAGCGAGTCTGGACACGGGTATCCCAGGCCTTTCTAACTATGGAAAGGATTGCAAATTTAAGACTTCAGGTCAGGCAGGTTCTGTTCATCCCAACCCCTCCGGATAGCTTGATTTTCAGGGCATTGGGTTCTATGGCGGCCACTATAACTCTCCTACCTACTGCATGCTAACACATGCGAATCTTGCAATGGACGATAGTGGTGCAGAGGTCCCTTCACAGGAGTCCCTTGAGTTTCCCAATCAAACTCTCCCGAGTATGCAAGGATTCTTTGCTCTGGTTGCTTCACTCTGCAGGCTTTCTCAGGGACGGCCATTCATCCTCCCTTCCCCAAATGCCACGCTGACCACAGACTCCTCCCAGATGGGGTGGGGGGGGCATTGTCTGGCTCAAACAGTTCAAGGCATGTGGATGCCCCAGGAGACCAACTTGCATATCAATGTACTGGAGATGAAGGTGGTTCTTAGAGCTTTGCAAGGTCTTCACAGCCTTCCATCTCCAGGGACTATTGCAATACAAACAGACAATATGTTTGTGGTTTGGTACATCAACAAACAGGTGGGGACCAGGTCCTACCCCCTACATTGGGAAGCAGTGAGGCTGTGGCAGTGGGCAATTTCTACCAACAGCTTTCTCATAGCAACGCACATTCCAGGAGAGTCCAACATATTAGCAGACAGGCTCAGCCGAGTGTTACTGGTGCCTCATGAGTGGTCTTTGAATCAATCCATGGCAGATTTGGTCTTCCAGATCACCCGTCAGGGGATCCCCACCCAGACCTTCAGGGTTTGAAGCTAACTACATGGTTTCTCCAATTCTGATCATGGGAAGATGTCCCAGGCTTTCTTCCCCATCCAAAGAATTTTGATCATTTCCATTAAGTCTTCAAACCACAGGATTTATAAAAGTAAATGTAAAAGGTTCTCCATTTGGGTGCAGCAGAAACAGGTAGACCCTTTTACGGCTCCTGTTGCAGTTGTTTTGCATTTTTTTGGCATCCCTTTTCCACAATGGTGCTAGCTAGTCCACCGCTAAGGTCCAGCTCACAGCTATTTCCAACTTTCATTTAGGCCTATCTAAACATTGTAAAGCCTTCCTTAGAGGCACCTTTTTACTTCACAGATGCATCAAATAACCTACCCCACCATGGGATCTGCAAGCACTGGTTCATCCTCCCTTTGAGCCAGCAGCTACAGTTGGCTTAAAATTTCTGTCTTGGAAGACCCTTTTTCTATTGGCTATCACCTCCATGAAAAGAGTGTCTGAACTATAAGCTCGCTCTTCTAAATTCCCGTACTTAATTTTTCACAAAGACAGGGTAACCTTATGTCCAAACCCATCCTTTTTGATTAAGGTAGCCAAGGAGGAGAACATTAATCAGTCTGTCAATCTTCCTGTTTTTTTCCGTAATTATTAGAACAAACAAATATAAAATCAAATGCTGCAACCATGGAGAGGATGGTATACAACTAAAATCAGATGTAAACTTTAATAGCAAATATAAAACTCATAAGAAATCACAAATAAAATGTGGTAAAAATATATGTATAAGAGCTCTAAGATAAGTGCTTTCAGCTTGATGAATTCCTCAGATCTTCTAGAATATAAGAGATGGCTACACTTAAATAATTGAGAAGTGCTGTGATATCTTAAAGAACCAATGAGGTTAGGATTTCATCTTCTTAGTTTCTGCCCCTTTAATAGGGGTTTTAAAGATGCCATTCCATTCAGTCCTGGTGTTTTATCCGCCTGTAAGTCTGCAATCCATTAGTTCATTTATCTCAGTTCTATTAACTGTATCACTACCTCTTGGACTCTCTTCTATAATTTCCAGCACCATAAAATGACATTTATGGCCAGGATGAGCAGAGATATGCTGACTTAAGGCACTGGTTTTATTCTGGAGCCTTGTATGACTTAGGTGGTGTAAAATTCTGTCCTTGAGGGGTCTGTTAGTTTTTCCAATATAGAAATGAATGCATGTATCACGGCATGTGACATATATAACATTTTTGGTGTTGCAATCTGCATGTGTGTCAACCCTGTATTTTCTCCCAGTAGTCAGATTGTGAAATGGTTACTAGAATCAATGTATGAACAGACTTTGCATCTTCTGGAAGGAAATGTGCCCTTGTGTGTTGCAGTTAAGGTGGATCCTTTGTTGGCTTTCTAATGACATAATATTCATTTCAGATGCCTTCTGTTCTTAAACCAAAACCGGAGATTGTCACCATACATTTGATATTCTCATCCGCTGTGAGAATTCCAATTGTTCCTTAAACTTGACACACCTATTTGGCATCATTGCTATAAGTCATTAAGCATCTTAATTCTCCAGAATAATCCTTCTTTCCTGGTGTTTTCTCAATTTCATCTTGCTTAGTGCCATTAACAAAATAAGGCATATCTCTTGTATGCCTAAGTGCCCTATTTTCCAAGACTTTTTCCTGAATTTCCTCATCCTTGTATCCTCATTGTTTGAAATATCTTCTTTGTTGTTCTATCTCTTCTTCATAATCCTGCTTTTCGGTGCAGATCCTGGAGATTCTTAAAGGTTGCCCTTTGATGACATGCGGATAGATATGCCTGAGATGCATGCTCGTTCTCTGTAATAAGTGGTTCCTCCAGCAATCTTTTTTGTGTAAGGATGTATTAAGGCTACCATCTGTACCTCTCTGATGGGTAACATCAAAAAAGTTAATTTTTCTGCTGGAGCTATTAACCTTAAACTGTAGAAAAGATGTCGTATTGCTCACGTAGTCTGCAAACCTGATAAATTTCTGTGTATCACCACTCCACAGAAAAAATATGTCAGCCACAAATCTCTTGTAAAATGGTATATACTTTAACCACTAATTCATCGTATTGAATGCATAAGTGGATTCCCACTGGGCAAGAACTATATTAGAGTAACTGTTGGCACATGGTGTGCCCACTGCAACTCCCCATTTCTGCAGATAGTATTTGTCATCAAATGTAAAAACATTGTTCTCCAAAATTAGCGCCAATAGAGGACAAATCAAGGAAACAGTGCTGTAGTCAAAGATCTTTTCACGTCTTAAGAATTGTCAGACCGCCTCAACCCCAGAATCATTGAGGATCACAGTGAAACGGCTCTTAATGTCCATCCTCACCATTCTTGTATAAGTTGTGTTACCCAAAGACTTGTAACGGTCAAATAATGTTCTAAGAAAGTGTGAATCCAGTGACAGCTTTGGGAATTGCTAACTTCAGTTTATGTTCTAGAAAAATAGGAGCAGATTCAGAGAGACATCCTCCACCAGATACTACAGAGTGCATTGGCGGGTTCCGATTATCCTTATGTATTTTAGGTAGACCGTTAATAGGGGATCAGAGGGTGTGCAACCAGTAAATAATCAAATAGTTCTTGTGAAATGGTTTGTGCCATCAATAAATCAAATAAGCTGTCCTTCACTTGATGTATAATTTTATTTCCCATTTGTGGATTTCAGTATAAGTTTTCACATCTTCAAGCATTTCTAATATCCTGTTATGGTACATAACCAATCTATCCAAGACTACAATTGCACTGCCCTTGTCAGCAGGCCTAATCATGATCTCATTATGATTCATCAGTTCCTTTAATGCTTGTCTCTCTTCAGAATTTAAATTATAGAAATCTTTCCAGTTATTCCCATTATGAAGTTCAGATACCTCATTCTCACATGCTTTTATAAACATCTCTACTGCTGGATGAGAAGCAGGAATAAAAGTGTTAGGCTTCTTTAAAATATTTGCTGCATCAGTTTGATCAATGTAGTTTGTATTACCAAAAGTATTCTTCAGAAAGATATTTCTTCCAAAGCATTTAATATCCATTGCAAACTCACTCAGCTTAGAGGGAACTGCTGGTATAAAAGATAGACCTTTGTTAATAATTGTTTCTGTGCTTCACTTAAAGTATGTCCCAATACGTTAATGACTAAAGATTCATGAACTACGTTGTGTCTTACGTCGAAAATTTCCTCCTCTTTCTGCTTCTGCTTATTGAATGGTCCCTTCTGTAAGATGAATTTTTATTTTTTATTTAGACCGAATAACACCGGTAAAACTGAAGTGCTCTTGGTAGAATTTTTAGGTCTAGATCCTGTGTTATTGTCACGTATGTTAGTCTGTGCATTTATTTCTAATTCATGAATTTTGGAGCTCAAATTGATCTTACGAATGACTATGCTTTCTTTATGTCGAGCAATATGGGAAGTATCATCTTTCGTTCATTCATTCTCATTATTTCTCCAAATTGTAACTGCTTCAGTATTCTTATCAGAAACCCTGCCATGATGGTGGGCATGTCCTTGCTCAGAATACAATATGTAGATGACATATAAACACTATATGTAGATGACATTATTGTACTTCATGCAAACAGTTCTTTGTCTGAGCTTTACCAAAAACAAAGTGATTTCCATACTACTTGCAGTTGGGTAATTAGGATGCAGCAAGCCATAAGTAGCAGCAAAACGCAGGAATACTATATGGCATCCAAGAAGAACTCAAGAACAAGACAACCATATGCATTACTGAACAAGAGAGAACATCCTTTCCAGGTATAATGCAACAAAGATACCTAGGAGTTACCTTTGACTAGCAATTAAACGTTTCAGTGCACATTTGGCAAATGTTAGCCCAACTCAGTATAGCCTTCGCAAGTACTCCTACTTACTACCTCAAAAAGCAAGGAGCATAGCAACCCAGATATTTCCTTCCTCTAAAAGGCTGCTACAAACTGTGGCCAGCTCTCGCTTTCCCTACAAAATGGGCATGCCCATCCTGTCTGCCAACTAGCTTATGAGTTGCTAGTCAGATTAGGATCACCTAGGCTATAGTCAGGGTTTCATCTGTCTGCGTCAGAGGGTTGGCTCTAACACAAGTTTATTTAACACATCTATGTTATAAGCATCAGTACTGGAACTTTCCACTTGCACGTGCTGGAAAGAGTCACTAGAAATAACTGGAGAGCCTGACTATACCTGTCAACCACTCTTCAACAAAATATGTGGCAGTGTCTGAAATCTGTAAGGAATGTGTGTCATGCGATCAGACTACAGAAAGAAAGAGCAAAGCACAGTGAATTTAAGTACAGAAATGTTTTAATGTTTGAAAATTGCAGAGCACTTTGAATTATTGCCTTTGTTAATTATCACTATTAAGCTGTGTTGACTGGCCTTTCGGTGCATGTAGTACCTCCTGAGTGACATTTCCTACTTGAATGCTTAGCAGTCTCTGTAAATGTTATGTATTTGTTGACCCAGTTTTAAACTGATCACAATAACCTAATTTATTTGTTAAGGCTTTAAATGTCAGATGTAGCTCCCCCTGACCTCCCGTGTTTAATGATTTCCAGAATGCCCCAGTGATGTAATAGATGGGGTAACATGCTGGAAGGAAATAACACCAGGTCTTACAGATAGCCTGAGTGCTGCTCAGACAGACAGCAAACTCAAGTGCAGATAGAAAACAAGACTGAGAACTGTTTACCGTTTTGTGGCATTTTGGAGTTGGATTAAAGGGAATAAAAAAGTGGTTTTGTGATAAGAGAAATTTGACATGTGGGTGGAGTTGTCCTATTAAAATACAAAAGCATTGATGAAACTTTAAAGAGCTTTCAACAAAAATAATCTA
>NC_056746.1:274179998-274202498 GCF_019279795.1 Protopterus annectens
TAATTAAATATATATAGTATATGATATGAAATATAATTTATGATAGAGTTGAAAGTATATATAAATTGGATATTAAATAATAAGTATTAGTTATATTACAAGTATATAAATGAAATTATTATTTATAATAATGTTAGTATTTGATATGTTGTATAGCATTTAGATTTATTATATTAACATTATTAAGTAAATGAATTATATTTGTGAGTACAGCAGTAACTCAATAGAAAGTGAATAGAGATATAATACTTCCTTTAGATTCTTTGGGCATTAAAATGAAAACCGTATTAATAGAACCATTGGTAACAAATCTGAATGATGAAAACTTAGAAAAACTAAATGAGGAAAGAATAAACATTCAGTGATGTAACAGCAATGACATTTAAATATGAGGCAAAGAATTAACAACAGAAGTGCAGAAAACCATAGTGAACTATGATCAAGGGAACTAGTCTATTTCCTGGTTATAATATTTAGAAAATCCCAAAGCTCTTATTGTAAGCTTTCTTACCTGTGAGATATCTTGTAGTCTTTCATTTTCAAAAAAAACCCAACCCCATTTTCTTTTTAACTAAAAAATGAATTCCAAAAAACCAAAATTAATGTTTTTGGCCTTTTTTCCCAGTAGGTTTTTTTTTTTGGAACTTTTGTTTTAAAAAAAACCTTTAAATCCCAAAAAATTTTTTGTAAAAAAATTAACCTTCTTTTGGAAATTTTTTAAAAAAAGGAAAAACATAGAGAACCTTCTAATGCTGTAAGCCTCTTCCTCTTCGAGTTATACCCTTCAACCCACAAATCCTCACTCAACTCGTTTCTATGATTTAAGTTCCTTTTCTTATACCTAATATCAGTTACACCAATGTCAGGTTTTGTAACAGAACACTCAGAAAATTTTTCACCAGTAATTGAGATTGTACTATCATAATTTTCTGCCACACAGTTCTTTATTTTTTGAAACATTAGAGCAATCAGACTTGATATTACAAGAACTTTTTACTCCCTTTATTACACCATGTTCTAAATCACTGTTCACATTGTTCCCTTTTAGCACATCATTTGAAATAACAGTTGATGATCTAAATGAAATCTATTCTACTAAATTTGTTATTGTGGAAGATTTACTAATGTTCTTTTTTCTTCATGCAATTAGCATTCCCAGCTTTCTTTTTTCTCTTAATTGGAGTTTTAACTGACTTAAACAAGTACATTTTTACCAGCTTGCTTTTGACACTGATCCTTATTTAACTTCTGACTGACCTACCTTACTTCCCTTGCTTCCATCCTTATATTCTCATTATTATTACTTGTATCTAAATGCTCAAGCTGCCAATTTTTAACAAATTCAGAAACAGACCTTAATCATACTCTATTACTGCATATACATTCAGTTTGAGAATCAAACAATTTACTATTTAAAATTAAACTTAAATCTTCCAAACATTTACAATTAATAAACTTTTGTTGTAAATCAGAATTTATTAGTGATACCCCACAAGTTATACATTTACCTAATTATTTCTGATTACCCAAATCTTCAAGAAAATATTAATTTAAAAATCCCATAGGAACACCTGATCCTACCAGTGCTGAGTCTCATTTCTCTGGCTCACTAATCTTTGAGTTCTGCCTCTGTACCAACATAAGTGTTAATTAACCTTATAAATTTCTAAAACCAAGTCAAAAGCTTTGGTTAAATCCAAATAAATTACACCTGTAGTAATTTCCATCTCTATATTCCTAGAGATGTAATCTTTCAAAGAAATTTTAAAAAGTTCAAAAAATGTTAAAAAATATCAAGTAATGCAAGATTATTTTCTTTAAATATGATTTCACTAATTACTGGGTGTGCCTTCCTTGAAGGTTGGGCAACTCGACACCGTAAAAATTCACTGCCAGTCATTAGCAGACAGGAGTTCTGCTGTGGCGACCACTAACTGGGAAAAGCCAAATGACAGTTTACATCTCTCAAAGCATGTTCATAATATTGGTGTTAGACTTACTGGATGATAATTTTCTTCTGCTGTCTTATCTCCAAATTTAAAAATTGGAGTAACTAATGGTGCATTCCAAGAACTTGGTACTTTTCATTATAGATCATATAATTTAATGTCATAATTAATATACTCACTAAATAATATTTTGTATTTACCAGCAAAAATCCAGGAATACAATGTGGTCCACTTGATGTATCAGATTTAAGTGTATATAAGGCTCTTAATGTAATTTCTTCAGTAATATATGGACATTTTCTCTTACAGTCAGTTCTTTCTTCCACAGATTGAATATAACAATCACTCATATCAATGCCCAAACCAGTAAAATATTCATTAAATTTATTAGCTATCAATTCATGATTACTAATCACTGACCAATCAACAAAACTAGAATTAATATGATCTGTTTCATTCCTGAAGGAATTTATGTATTTATATTTTTTGTATGTTTGTGTGATCATTTGCAAACAAATTTTTACATTTTTTTTTAATTTCTTATGCTTAATGATAATTTCTTATTTCCCAACCTTAACTTCTTTTTATTAAACCTGTTTGGAAATGTATGGTAAACACAATAAACTCTCTTTTTCCTATTATATAATCTGTTCAGATTATAATTCCACCATGCTAGGAATTTATTTTTGGAATTTACTGCTCTATAGTAAGTTGTCCAAGCTACACGGTTATACAATAGAGGTATTATCATATCCCCCACTAACTGACTCAGTCACCTCTATCCAATCCAAAGAGAGCAAATTATTCTTTAAGTGATGTTAATCAAATAGACCATAATTATAAAGTTTGGTCCATACTCCGTTTACCCTAAGCAACTATTTCAAATGAGAAAGACAAATGATCACACAAATCCGAATGGAGGAAAGATCCAAATATTTGCAAGTAACCTCAGATTAACTCTACCTGACAAATCAGGATATTACTACCACAAGTTGATTCCAAAAACCAATTGTTTAATATTATGATACTCAAAAATCTCCATAGGTTCTCTTTTATAATTATTTCCTCATTCATTTATTTGCCAGTCAGTGGTAGGATAATCAAAATCACCTATCATTACCAGGTTTCTTTAATTTAAATATGTATTTAATAATCAAAATCTATTTTAGGTGTATGATAGCAAAGTATCAATCTTATAAGGTCCTGCAACAGTATTCCATAAACTTGGACTATTACACACTCCAATCAAGTATTAGTTTTTACAAGTTTACAAGAAATTTTATTTCTAACCCATAATGTTACGCTTCCACCTCTCTTGCTTGTTTGTAAGCATTTAGATTTATTATATCCTAACATTTGTAAGTCAAATGAATTTCATTCCTTAGTAACAGCAGTACACTCATATCCCTCAGAAAGTGAAATAGATATTATATCACTTCCTTTGTTCCCCCGTCTTTGGGCATTAAAATAGAAACAGGCCAGTTTAACTCTAGTTAACCTTGGTAACAAATCTGAATGATCAATTAACTTCAACCCCGGTAAAGAGGAAACTGTAATAAACTCTTTATTCAGTGATGTATTACTAGCAATGCATTTTTAAATATGAGTCCTCACTTACCAGTAGTTCAGAATAACATCCCTTTTCAGTGTTATCTATTTCAGAAATAGAACTAGTCTTTTCACTGTGTTTATTAATATTTTTAGCTTCACAAATTAACCCTCCCAAAGCTCTTATTGTAAGCTTTCTTACCTGTGAGATATCTTGTAGTCTTTCATTCTTCCCCCTAATACAATTAGCGATATCATCAAAACGTGGGTTGTATGAAATACTACCAGTTAAAGATGGCAGAGCTTCCTGCAAACCTACTGTGTTCAAAACAACATTTTCTTTACTAGAATGAATCAAACATTAATGTTTGCCTACAGTAGCTGAACTTTGTTTGACTTTATACATGTATAATACCTTCTTGGAATTAGGACATAGAGAACCTTCTAATGCTGTAAGCCTCTTCCTCTTCGAGTTATACCCTTCAACCCACAAATCCTCACTCAACTCGTTTCTATGATTTAAGTTCCTTTTCTTATACCTAATATCAGTTACACCAATGTCAGGTTTTGTAACAGAACACTCAGAAAATTTTTCACCAGTAATTGAGATTGTACTATCATAATTTTCTGCCACACAGTTCTTTATTTTTTGAAACATTAGAGCAATCAGACTTGATATTACAAGAACTTTTTACTCCCTTTATTACACCATGTTCTAAATCACTGTTCACATTGTTCCCTTTTAGCACATCATTTGAAATAACAGTTGATGATCTAAATGAAATCTATTCTACTAAATTTGTTATTGTGGAAGATTTACTAATGTTCTTTTTTCTTCATGCAATTAGCATTCCCAGCTTTCTTTTTTCTCTTAATTGAGTTTTAACTGACTTAAACAAGTACATTTTTACCAGCTTGCTTTTGACACTGATCCTTATTTAACTTCTGACTGACCTACCTTACTTCCCTTGCTTCCATCCTTATATTCTCATTATTATTACTTGTATCTAAATGCTCAAGCTGCCAATTTTTAACAAATTCAGAAACAGACCTTAATCATACTCTATTACTGCATATACATTCAGTTTGAGAATCAAACAATTTACTATTTAAAATTAAACTTAAATCTTCCAAACATTTACAATTAATAAACTTTTGTTGTAAATCAGAATTTATTAGTGATACCCCACAAGTTATACATTTACCTAATTATTTCTGATTACCCAAATCTTCAAGAAAATATTAATTTAAAAAATTCATATATGTTTTATTCCTACATACTTTACAAATAGTACTAGCTATGTTCAAAGCCTAGGTTTTGTTGTCATGATGTAACAAATTTCTATTTTCTTATGTGCACTACATTGTGTTTACTTTATTGATTATTGTAATTTGTGCATTAAAATGTACTGTTACTCATGGAGCTTTTCTTTCTGGGCCTCCACTGAAAAAGGACCTGTGTCCAGTCGGACTTTCCTGGTAAACAAATGTTAAATAAATGAATAATACAATAAATAGCAATCAGTTGCAATCTCTTCCACTTTAATCCAGCTAACAAATAACTAAGTTATTAGACTATAAATACTTTAATGCCACAATACTCAAGTACTGCCAAACAGCAGAATATAGTATCTGTTCAAGAGCAAAACAGCTATAGTGCAACATACAGCTCAAGATAGGAAGACCCCCCCCATTAAACAGTACATACTTTCAGTGTTGTAGAACTAAATAAAATAATTAAAATCAGCATTTCTTCACCTGTATCATTAAAAGGACAACCAGGGAAGAGTTCAGAGCAAACACCAGGCACCACCAAAGTGCAGACCATAGTATCTGCTGAGGAGCAGCATAGTCATAGTTAATCACATAGACCCAGATAGGAAGACCCCCTCCCCTTGTTTAACATCACATACTTTCATTTCTGTAGAACTAAATAAAATCACAAAAAATTGAAGTTTCTTCACCTGTGTCAAATATTTATTTAATCTATAGTCCTTAGTTTTCTGTATAGGTTCGTAGGTGATTACTAGGCTAATGGCCATATGGGCTTTTTTTAAACCTAGCTATGCTTCCCAAATAGACTCAAACGCTGTATATTGTGTCTGTATGGTAAACATTTTAACCATTATGCCAATTTCCAAGCCAAATATAATGGCTCGGTGTTTCAACAAGTTCATAATAAGTGGAGAGTTAGAAAATATTTTTTCTCCTAAAATGTCCTGATATCCCATTTTTCATGCTTTTTTGTAGGACGCAACTGCCCAGATAGGAACTGTCCTGTGATAAGAGGGAGATATAGTAATCATATCACCAACAGTCAGGCCATGACTAGTCATATGCTGAAACCTTAGGATGATGTAGGGAGATTAATGCATCAGTAATTCATCAGTATATGTTCAAAATGCATTTTTTTCAGTTTCTGTTTACAGCTTTTTTTATTTTATTCATTTATGTATTACTTTTGATTAACTGCATAGTCCAACAGAGTTAACAGTACCTCTTTTCAGTGGAGGACCAGGGAGAAAAGCTCCACATAAGGCAGAAATGTTTACATGTATTTGAAAGTACATTGATGTTTAACAGTGAAATTATGCATCTTAATATACAGATATCTAACATCACATTACACAAGACAGACATATACAAGAACATACAATGCCATCATATAAAGTGAAAAGCAGAAAATAATTCATACAGTACAGTCTGGATAATAATTGAATAAAGTTTGTTTTGTATGAATCCTCCAGGGTGCTGGCTACTTCTCTTGTTCATCTACATGATTATTACCAGAATAAGGACAGGAAAGAGTGAAGGAAAACTGAATGACAGAGTATAAAGGAAAAAATCAACTAGGTGTACTAAAATTTAGATGCTGTAGATATGAAATGTGTATCAGTGAGTGTTGTTTTGAAAGAGTAGAGAGTGTCTTAGAGATAGCAGTACCACTGGGAAAATAATATTAGTGGTACAAGATTTGGCAGGGAAAGAGAAATTTTAGTCTAAATATAAAATATAATAGTCATATTGTAAGTGGAAAGAGGTTTGACACAGAAAAAAATTTATTTTTAAAGCTACATGTAAGTAATGTGCCTGCAGTTTCGAGAGTTTTGGTGTATCATCCCACCCTCATTTCTAAAGTCCTTCAAAGCTACCAGGATGTACCTCTGTATAATGAAAAGTTATCGTTCCCCTTCTTTTGTGTGGATCATTTGTGTCCTTACTGTGATAAGGGCCAATAATTCTGCAAATCAGTTTATTATTTGTAAAACATCTTGTGTCACTTAACTTAGTATGGCAGCTTGACAGCATCTCCCTTTGAGACAAGTTAACATTCATGGAATGGTAACACACACAGTACTAAAGACATTGCATGAGAGACATTGTTTTGAGAAATATTGGCCCACTACATTTTGCCTGACCATGAGAAAGTCTCGTCACTTGTTTTGTTTCCATGCCACCAGAATATCTTTGTCTTATGGACCTCTTATAGGTTAAAAAGTAAATCAAAAAGAACTGTGTGACTTGGACTGATTCTATAATAACGGGATTGAGTGCTTGTTAGGACTACCATCCCATCCTGTGCCTGTCCCCCACAGTTACACAGTAAAGTTGTAAACAGAAAGTTATTTACAAAGTATGCACCATCAGACTATTTCTGCTTTGTCAGTGTACATAGGAGTGGTTACTTCATGCATTGCATAGCTCCTTGCTCATCAGTTTTGATTTTTCTGAACTGTGTTTTCCATTCAGGGAAAAGGTTCATGCTACCTCTGTTTTCAGCACTTTTCTTCTCACTAAGTATAAGGTTACTAGAATCCAAGAGGGAGCCAAAATTCAACATAGTATGGAAAATTACATTCTGTCTGGCTGTCCCTCTTGAAAACTCAGTAGCGCTGCTATGCATCGTAAGATATAATGTTTTAGAAGTGTGCAGGTATGATGCCAAGATATAGTCAACTCATCACACCAAAAGTACTACCTGGGTGCATGTTTATCATAGCTTAAACAAACACTTCATTACACAGATACTGATCTTTGACTCACATGACAGTGTCATGGCTCTTTTATTTACTGCACTGTTTTATAACCTCTTGAATACTGTATTTTGACAACATGCAGCTGTTAGTTAAGCATGTTGACAGGTGATAGCAGTGCAGTGGAGGACAGAGAGTTGTATCTAACTTGAAAGGATTTGTTATGTAGGTAACTGAAAACAGCACTTCAATAGAAATTCCGGACAGAGACCAATTCACCTCTCTTGCACAAATGCCATATATTATACAAATACTACTAGTAATGCAGAAAATACACAGTTCTAAGGCAGGGAGCAAGCTCTCTAACCCCCCATGTGAGGTCTCTATACCCACAGGCCCTACTTTTATATTGTCCGTGTGAGATCACACAATTTCAGGGAAAAGGGGCATGTTGAGTTTTATAAGAAATTTGAGTATTCCTTCCCTCTCTGAGGCTCTCCAATCTTGGAGTTAGAATATTAAACTAGCTGAGGATGGAGGAGGCTACTTCCCTGAAAAACTAAGTTTTATAATGTAGTTTAAACCAAGCACTTTTTTTTTTTTTTTTGTGACCGTTCTTTCATGTATTCTAGTGCCAGTTATCAGCAGCAGTTAATGCGGCTCAGTGGTGTAGAAGGATAAAAACCCTACCTGTGACTCAGGTAACCCAGGTTTGACTAGAGGCTGAGGTACATGTTGGTGTTGGCATGGAGGGTTAGGCAAACAAGGAATGATGAAGCTTAAGCTGCCTCCTGTTGTCAGGGGAATGAGCAAGGAGTGAGTATCTGTACATGGTGTCCATGTTTGAAATTGTGGTGGAGGCCAAGCCTCACACAGGGAGTGTAGCCTGTACTGGGTCATTTGATTACTGTAAGTACTGAAAGGCATGGACATAGATTGTTGTGAAGGCCCACTGCATCCCCAAACCCTTGGGTGTGATCCATTATGTACAGAGGAGGCTAGAGCTTGGTGAGAAAATTCTGATCTTCCAGCATGCAAATGATGGATGCCACTCCCATCTAGCTTGACTCTTGCCACCAGGAACACATAAGCATTAAGGCTGTCACCTGAAGGGAGAGGAATGAATGAGTCGATAGATCATCTGAGAGAGCAGGGCTCTCAATCAACAATGCAGTCAGCCTGGATGAAAACATAAACAAAGATGGCAGCAGCACCTTAGTAAATGCCATCATGTCTGCAGCTGGCCAGTATACATTAAGTATTAGTTTCAGTAATGTAATGGCGCACTAAGAACTGCAGATAAGAAATGTACACTTAAGTATTAACCAGTTTATCTTGTTTCTGCACTCAGACAACTACATTTTAGTTATTTGTTATCTTGTACACTTGTGATTACCAATATAGAACGAGATGCAGCTGTTGCTGAAAACGCATTCACAGGCTTGTAGTTTGTTAGTTCATCTTAGGAAATCAGGTTTAATTCATCTGGTCTTTGGGATAATGTGGGAGAACCAAGATGATTATGTGAAGACCCAGCTGAAGTCGAAGACCGACGATGTGTAGCTGAGCATAGTATGCCCTGGTCACGAATAAATGGAAACAGTGGGGATTAGCTCCCATCATGCACAGCGTACAAAGCATAACCTGCAAATAAAGGCCTTTACGCTCTTAATAAAACATGGAGAGATGGCCTTTTAAGTAAGTAAGAACAGTAAAGCTACACTTGTTAAAGCAGTAGGAGAAATGAAGAAAACTTCAGCATAATAAAAAAGATGACTTGAAAAGACTTTTACTTGAATACAAAATATTGTCATGAAAGTTATGCGTGCAGTGTTGGTAAAAGTGTTAAAACAGTGAGAAAAGTGGAAGAAAATCAAACAACCCAGTCACCTCAGAATTTTGTATTGGAAAAGGCAGGAATATGATTTGCTTGGTAATAGGAAGATGTTAAAATTTGGTGGGAAAGAGTAGGCTGTGTGCAACATATGAGCCAAAGTACATTGAATGCCTGAATGTTAAAAAAGTCTTTGCTTATGGCCATTAAAGTGAAGTCTGCAACTCTGTAAACCAGTACTACTGGTGCAGAAGCATTATTTACTGTTTCTGCTTCTACTATAGCAGAAGCAGTTAAAATGTTGCAGTCTGTATGCAGTTGTGTCTTGTAGTCAGAGGCTTCCCTGTTCTCACTTTATTTTTTGTTTGTATTGCCAGCTTTGAGGCTCCAGCTTGTAGCCTGAGGTAAACCTCTCCCATTTGTGCATGTCTGCATTATCTGCAGTGTTCTGCACTGTAGCTTATCCTGCACATTGCACACCCCCTCCCTTAATGATAACTAACCCTGAATGATGGTACAGTCCTACATCCCCAGCTTTTATGACACATAATCTTGAATAACAATGGTAAAGTCCTATGTGCAGACCCTTAACTATCCCCTAACGGAATTGTAATCAACAAGCATGCATTTGGTAACATGGACTTGCAGTCATTTTGAGGTAAATCCAGATAGACAGTGCTTTCTTTTAGGGATGACCTGTGTATTTCAGCAGGCTTAAATGATTTTACTAGATCAATACATTTTCTAGATATGAAATGAATGACTCAGCCATAGTCTGCATGGCATAGTTTATCATCAGCTTATAAGCATAACCCTCTGTGCTGTGCTTCTCACTCTTCAGTCAGTGGCTTGATTTGGAGGTGAGCACATGACTGAACCACTTTTAGAGAATATTATGGCAACATTTCTCTGAGGGAATAACAAGCTTCTAATAGTAGTGATTTGGCTTACTAACCACAAAGTACCCCATTACAGTAATTTGCTTTTTGGGTGACTCAGCATTTCAGTTCATGTTCAGCATTTTGACACACTGTATTCAATATTTCAGTGAAATAAATGGGATACAGAAATAAACTGAAAACAAAGAAAAGGGACCAGCCTATTAAGGTTATGACAGAAGTGTGCCAGTGATTATACTTATGATGTGTCCTTTGGTTGCCTCATGGCAGACTTAGGTGATCTTTGCATTAAAATCATCTCCGTATCCCATAAATTAATTGTATCGTGTAACGTATAGTATCCCTGACGATCAATGATTTGGATGAATTTATTGCATTGCTGTTTTAGTCATGTCCCTGAAGGATCTCTGGCATTTCCAAATAGATCACAGACTTCCAGGAAGATCTCTGGTATCCCTTATCGTACAGTAAGGTTCAAACATTGCTGCGAAGGCTGCCAGCCTAGCTAGATAGGATTATGTAAATAATTCTGTCATTGTAAATATTAATATGATCCACAGGCTTGTGTAACAAATGTAAGAAAACTGTGCATGTTCTGAGCTTCAAAAATGTAACCACAGTACACCCTGCTGGAAGAAAGTTAAGTGAAGCATTTTATGACTGTCTGATCTCAAGCTTGGAGACAGGATGTCTGAGCTGGAAATTCTTTCTATTGTTTTAAGGCAAGAGATAATTACTAGGTTTTGCATGTAAAATTTATTTTATTGCTGTGGTTTCCTGTCAGGTGCAACTTACAAAGAAATGTAAATTTTGAGTTTCTTTTAGCTTAGGAACTAAAGGAGAAGTGATAAAAATGATGTAATCTGAGATGAGTCAGCAGTACTGTGTATTATCAATTTAAGACTTTCTCAGAGAGAAAGACTGAGCATTTTGTATCTTGTCTTGGCTCTAGTAAGAATATCCACTCACCAGCACTTGCTTGCTGTAAGAAGTATTTAGAACAGTGATTTCTCTTAGAGATAGATAGAAATTGTAAGATTAGACTAGCTGTTTTCTATATTTGTCAGACTATCCTACAGTATTGTTTTAAAGCATTTTCCTGTGATTTCTGAACTCTGTAATGTCATTGTTTTGAAGTAATAAATATTGTCTTGTGTTTTTATTAATTATTATTAAATACTTTAAAGCTTTTTAACTGTGACTGTTTTGTGCAGAGATAATGTAAGCTCCAGAGTACTTGTATGTATTTGGTGATACTGTACAAAGCCACTCAAAGATCCTTGCTGTTCATCACACTAGCTAATTGCATAATAATAACATTACACAGTGAAATTGGCCACTATTTGGGAAGGGCCTTATAGTAACTGATAGCAGTGGTTAGTGGCAGTTGGTACTACCTTATAGTCTCGGCAGAAAGGGGGCATAGCTGGAGAACCTGTGCCAGCCTTCCCCAGGAGTGTGTGTGTGTTTGTATATAAATCGAATCTTAAAGTGTGTGTATGTGTGTGTGTGTGTGTGTGTGTGTGTGTGTGTGTGTGTGTGTGTGTCAGCTTCTTGGGCAGGGACATGGAGCACTGTATGGACAGAGAAGGGTACTGGAGGTTTTAGCTTGACCAGTAGACTGAGATCTGGACCCTATAGCTGTGCCAGTGGGGAGTCCTAGTGGGATCTGGAGAGAAAGGGAGAAACCAGCCCCAGACTAACTGTGATCTCTGTGTGCTCTTAAGGGAAATTGTACTTTACTGTGTGTGTACTTATTATTCTCCCAATGTGGGCGCCCCTCACTGTTGCTAGTGGTGAGGATTGAGGCTCCTTGATTACTGGGCCAGTGCATGGACATCACAATTGCATGATAGTTTCTAGGGGTAAATTTTCTCAGGGTAAAGCCTACAACAACCTAAAGATAACTTTTTTAATGTAAATGAACATATTTGTGATTTAAGTTATACTTTGTCTTATTATTCAGGTAGAGCCAAGCACTATATCTGGTTGTATAACTACTTGTCAGTTAAATAAGACATTTTCCTTTGTCACATGATAAGGTCAGATCTTACCAAAACTTCCTACAACCACCCCCACCCTGTGTCTTAATTTACTGCATAAGCAATGCATGGCCTTGCAGAGTAATGTGTGGTACAAATTAGTACCACAGAGAGTCCCCAGATATCATGTAACATCTCTGAGTAATCCTCACCACTTCTTAGTAATTGTAGAACTTGTGAAAAATCTGTGGCATTCAGTCTCACACATGATCTCCCGTGGACTTCTGAGTGACTCCAGATGGGATATAAGAGTCCTGATTGTCCCACATGATCCTTGCAGGTAGTCAGTAGAATGCTGAAATGCCCCATAGCATTACTTATTTATTTAGTAGCCTTTGCTCTTTGTGGGTGACTTGGGGTATATTGGCCATGATGTGCCTTATTGACTAGTGGTATTTCTTGATATTGTTTTGATTCACAAGCTGTTACATATGAGTGACTGATGATATTCCAGCCCACCCCCTAAGTAGTGATTTATTGTTGAGCGATCTGTGATGTTTTTGAATGAAATGATGCATTCCTAACATACTCATGGTGTCCACAAATGAGCTTTCTTTGACATGCGATATCCCCATCCCACCACTGGCATTATAAAATTCCCATTGGTATGTACATATGACTTAAATCATCATTTGCCTGTAGGTTTTTTAATTGACATACAATTTCCCCATAGAATTTGTGTAAAACATGTATGATATTTTACAACCCTGAGTGACTCATAATGAGACATTTTATTTCTTGTACAAGTGACTTTTAGCACTTAGCTCAATTCAGCATTATGGATTACAACTACAACCACTCCTGTTACCACACACATGCATTCTGTGCCAAATATAATGGTGAAAATGAACATGCTGCTGAAAATAAAAGATACTTTTTTGCTGTGAAACAGCTACAGTTTTCTTTCATACCACAAAAATTGCTTTGGAATTTCAGTAGAGGAATGATAAATAAAGTGAGGAAGGTACGAAAAAGACAAATGAAATCTGCATTTGGGCCTATGTTTATAAATCAATGGTTTAGCCTTTGTCGGTCATAGTCCTAGTTCCTTTGCTATGTATAGTAAGCACTGAGAAACCATGGCAATATTTCCAGTCTTTTTGTAGTTCCAGATCACTATCAGTTACAGCTATGCTTCTGTAGGAACTCCATCTTGTTTCACGTCTCAGTCTCATTGTTAGCAGGGTGGTATTGAGTTAATGAACCTGATTTAGGTGTTGTTAGTGCCATCATGTGAATTCATTGTGCCTTAACACTACAACAAACTGGAATTGACCATGTATTCCTCTGGTGTTTATTTTATGCAGTTCTGGATTGAACTGCTTGCCTGGTGGTGAGCAGTGGTTGTCCTAATGCCTTCACCTTCAGATCTGGGCCTGCTAACGTGTATCCTTCCTACAGATCCAAAAACAGGGTGAGAAGTTCCCTTGCTAGTACTTGTCAGTGAGGCCTTTTTTGTCCATTATCCAGGCATGTCTAGTTTAGTAGAGCCCTTTTACATTGGAGACCCAGGGAGAAATATCTTCAGTCATTAATTATAAGAACTAAAGTAGTTGTATGTATGAAATACTAACAGTATGTAGAATTTTCTGGCATGGTATTAAATGTAGACTATATTCATGTAGTATAATATACACACACAGATTGATGAGAATGTCAGACTTGAATAACCTTTTAATTTGAGAAACAGACAGTTGAAGGTATTTGTACCTATTGATTCCCAATAAAAAAATCACTAAAGCAGGTTTCATAATATTTAGGACAAGATACCTCACTTTGAAGAACAATGCTCTCTTTTCCAGGTATTTACCTGGACTCTCTGAGTTGGGAATACTGCAGGAAGCTCAGTGTGTAGTTATTTATTGGCTAGAGGGCATAGAAGTCAGTTTTCAAGCTTTTTTTTCTCTGCATGGAATTGCCTACTGGGCCATGGCAGTTAGCAGTGCTCTGTATAGTAGCAAATGCCTAGAAAGTGAAATTTACCTGTAAAGTTAGGATTAGATCTGAAACCTGTTAGTGTGGATTTGTGCAGAAATAAGCTTTGAGAAGCTAAGTTGTGCATTGAATAACACTACCTTATCCTAGCCTGCCTTTAACCCCAGAAACTACCCAAGGAGATCCCTGTTAAAACTCATTCCTTAAGCCTAAACAGTCAACCCTATCACAGATCCAGACAACATGGATATGCAGTTTCCAAAATCTCTCTGTGGCCAGCTTGGTAGATTTCGGCATCCTAAGGTAATGTAGTAATTGTTTCTTGTTCTCAGGCAACCAGTTAACCTTTAAAGAAAATAACACGGTATGTGAAATATGTAAATACACAGTTTCCTCAAAGGAAAAAATCTTGTATACAAATGAGGTTGTCAGGAATACCCACACTACATCCCTCACACACCGTTCATCACACACAAAGATTGTCTTATTCTGAAGCACTTAAAAGAAACTTTCCCAAATCTCAAAGACCTCCAAAGCCACCTAATGGCAGCACTGCTCCTCAGCAATCACTAAAGCAACACCAAAAGCAACATCAAACATCTAGCATAAGCCTACGACCAATGGTCCCCCAAGTGGTCCACACCAGAGGTCAGCTCCTCATTGGTCAGATCCGACCACAAGCTAATCACCCTAGACATCCACATCCCGCTCCCACCCCCCATTAGGAAAACAACAGTAAACAATTTCTCCAAAGCCAACTTCATGCTTCTTAAGACAGAAGTGGCAAACTTCACGACACCCATGCAGATGGACAGTAGAGGTACGACTGCTGAATCCTACACAAATGCACTTTATAAGCACTTACATGAGTGCATGAATCGTGCTATCTGCCAAAAAAAGGAAGCCAGTCTGGTGGTCTTCTGCCACAAACAAACTCTACAACAGAAGAAAGAAACTGTTGCAAAAAAGAGTAAAATCTCACGATTGGAGGAACTCCCTGGTCAGCCTCAGTAAGAAGCTGAGATCCCTCATAAAATACACCAAAGCTAGTTATGAAAACAAAATTACCACTGATTCTAAAGACAACCACAAAGCATTCTATAGCTATGTCAAGAATCTCAATGGCAACACTCAGATCTGCTCTGAGTTACAGCACAATGACACTGAATGTACAGATCCAACTGATATTGCCAACATCCTGGCAGATAGGTTCAGTGCTAAATTTACCCCCCTCTCACCCCCTAAAGGGCCCATCTTTATAACGGAAGAATGCAAAGTTCCTGTAATCAAGGCTGCACAGGTAAAAACCTCACTCTCCCAAGCCAAGAACACAGCATCCATGGGACCTAACAACATCCCAGGCTGCCTTCTACACGAGCTACAGAATGAACTGTCACCCCACCTAAGTACCATGTTCAATCATAGCCTCACCTCCGGCTTTGTGCCCATTGAATGGCGCACCGTGATGGTTATCTCACTCCACAAAGGGGGGCCACAACAGACCCCGGGAACTACCGCCCCATTAGCCTGACGAGCCTGGTTTGCAAGACCATGGAACGTATCATCATGGAACTCATAAACAAAGACATTGGAGAGCTCCAAACTCTGGACCCCACACAATTTTGGTTTGTAAAAAGCAGATCACGTCTCCTAAACCTGATAGACTTCTTTGAAGTAGTCACCAAAGCCATAGATGAGGGTAAGGTGTTTCACACAGCCTATCTAGATCTCACCAAGGCGTTCAACGCCATCCCCCACTCTGGAATTATAGATAAACTCACTAAACTAGGTATAAATCCCTATGTCACAAGATGGGTTGCCAACTGGCTTACTGACAGAACCCACACTGTGAAAGTAGCAGACTCCAAATCAGACTTCAGACCAGTGACAAGTGGAGTACCACAGGGTTCAGTCCTGGGTCCTCTCCTGTTTGGTATCTACTTCTCTGAAGTACAGGCTAGCACAGAAGGTCTTTGGCCAACTAAATTTGCAGATGACTGCAAACTAGGAGCCATAATCAAAACTCCTAACGATGTGGACATCCTACAAAAGGGCCTCAATGAGACAGATGCCTGGTGTCAAAGCCATGGTTTCAAGCTCAATGCCAAAAAGTGCATGGTCATCCCCTTTGGTAAAAACTCTGTATCCATGAACTACCACATAGGAGGTAGTCTACTTAACACTGAAAGTGTGATAACAGACCTTGGGACACAGGTGGACAGTAGTCTCTCCTTTGATAAACACATCGCCACAGTAGTCAGGAAATCCTTCTACGTGGCACACCTCATCACAAAAGGTTTCTCATCCAGAAAAAAAGAGGTCATTGTTCCCCTCTACTCATCACTCATTAGACCCATTATAGAGTACAACGCTCCTTTTGGTATATACCTCACAAGACATCTACAACAACTGGAAAGGCCACAAAAATACCTCACAAAGAGGATTACTGGCCTCAAACAGATGTCTTACGCAGACCGTCTCAAAAAACTCCAGCTTTACTCTGTCACATATCGCCTACTCAGAGGCGATCTCTGCCTAACATACAAAGCTATGTCAAACCCAGAGCTGTTGGACATGCTCCACTTAAAGAAATCCCAATCTCTCCGAGCTACATGCTCTAGGGACCTAAACCTTGTCACCACAATAGACAGAACATGCTGGTGGGATAGATTTCTGTCCCAGAGACTTCCCATACTCTGGAACAGACTACCTATCTATGTCAAACAGAGCTTCTCATTAGCATTCTTCAAGGAAAAATCTTGATGACTGGATGGGTAATAGGAAATTCACCCCGGGGATCACTTCTGTGGCTCTGCTCAACAGGGGCACAGGAAAATAGTTTTCTTGGGTGGCGAAAGCCAGGTTACCTTTTTGGCTAGGCTTGTATGGGCCCTAGGGCCAATAGCCTAGTACCTACCTATGAACCTATAAGTGCAAAGCCCATAAGGCAAGCATACACTTTACCTAATGCTCTTGTCAGTGGGGACTCCATTGTGCAGCACACAGATGCGCCACTCACTGGGTTGGACAAGGAGAAGATAACAATTAGTTGCCTGTCTGCTGTCTGCAGGCAAGATCTGCAATATCACACAAACTCATGTTACTGCACCCCAGGTACCTGTATGATTTTATCATAGTCCATATCAGTGTAAATGACCTGAGACATACCTTACAAGACCATATGAAAAGAGGGGTCCCTATCAGATTATCGAAGTTTCAAAACTTCAAAAGTCACATGGTTAGGACCATATGATTGAAGTTTTGAAACTTCGAATGTTTTGAATGGAGATTGCAGTACAGTGCAGAACAGGTAATTTACTAGTGTGATCTTGGAGTTGATATATTTAATTAACATGGGGTGTGTGGGATGGCAGGGGGCTTGCTCCCCTCCAAAAATGTTAAATATATATATATATATATATATATATATATATATATATATATATATTTTTTTTTAATGTTCTAAGTTCAAAAACTTCGATCATATGGTCTCGGCCATATGAATTTTAAAGTTTCAGAGCTTTGATAATCTAACATAGATCCGAAAAGAGACATAATGGATCTCTCAGAATATGTGTCACAGATAGGTGTGTATGCCTTGCACTGAGCAGCATTCCATTCACAAAGGATGATGCCACAGTATGAACATAAAATTGTTGATTTTAAGAATTAGCTTAGTTTCTGGGGTTACTGCATAGGAGTCCAGTACCTTTCAGCATAGGAGAACAAGGTCAAAAGACCATGTTGCTTTGCAAAGGATGAGTTGCACCTGTCCCCCCATGCTTTCGGATATTGGCTAAAACTTTATCCACCCCCTTAGAGCCTTTTTTAGGCAGCACCAAAAACATAAAACTACAAACTTGGTGAAAAAGCCTACACACAACTAGTAGTTGCAAGGTGTTACTGCTGAATGCTTGGAGTCTAAACAAAAAAACTCCACACCCTTCAAGCCCTCCACACTCTGGAGAATGTAGACATCTGTGCTGTGACCGAGACTTGGTTTAAAGCCATAGAAAGTACTTCATAAGTGCAAGGCTATAGTGCCTTACACACATTTAGACCAACAATAGCACAGACTGGGGCCAAAGGTAGAAGTGTTTTGATCTATGTTTGCAACAAACATACCACAAGGTTGGGTAAACAGGATGATACCATGGGCCTCATCCAAGTGCAAGTCACCATAGGTAAGTTCCCTCACCATATCATGGCTAGGTACAGGTCACCATCTATGCCCCTAGAGTCTCATGATTCTTACCTAAATCTACTAAAGGTGCTCACCATACAACCAAACACCCCATTCATGGGTGACTTTAGCTACCTCTCTGTAGACTGTGAAATGTGCACTTCCTCAAACTCATAGGCGCAGTGCTTCCTGGACTTTATTAACACAAACGCCCTGGAATAGATAGTGCATGGTGTAACCAGAGGATCAAACATACTGGATCTGGTACTTACCAACATCGAAGAACGTTGCTGCTCCCACACCCCCATCCCATGTGTTATGACCTCACTAGTGAGGTTGGATCACAAAATTGTCTTATTTGAAGTAAAAGTCAACCCAGAAAATCCAGCTAAACCAGTAACAGTTGGGAACTATTCAAAGGCAAACTACATCCTACTAAATTCAAGCCTCCCCTCAAACTTGAGACAACAGCAACCTCTGCAGAATTATTCACAGAGTCCCTATACAAACATGCGAATGGCTGTATAGAGGCTGCCATACAAACACCACTGGTGGACTCCTCACCTAAACAAGGTGTATAATAAAAGAACAAAACAAATGGCCAAAATCAGGAAAAGCAACTCCCTTAAAGACAAGTGCTGTCTTATACAACTAAACAAGAAATTTAGTGGACTAATTAAGTCCAACAAGGCCAGCTGTGATATCAGGATAAACTTTCAGGCTAAAGACAATCAGAAGGCCATCTGCAGTTATGGCCAGAACCTCAGAGGTAACATTCAATAGTGTACTGAACTGGCGGTGAATGATACCACTTATGCAGATGAGTGTGACATAGCAAATTTACTGGCTAATAAATTCAGCTCAAACTTCACACCCTCCACTCACCCAGCTCCACTAAGTGAAATACTCTCCAATATACTTCCCCCAGCTATCAGAAGGGACCATGTTCTGGCAGCACTTGCTTACGCCAAGAACACCGCCTTCATGGCTCCTGACAACATCCTTGCTTGTCTACTGAGCAGTCTAAAACATGACCTGTTAGGATCACCTGAGACGTTCTTCAGCTACAGCCTTGAAACGGGCTACATTCCATGTGAATGGAAGACTGCAACAGTCATTCCCCTCCACAAGGGCAGACCATCAACTGACTCAGGAAACTACAAACTCATCTAATGAGCCTAATATGGAAAGCCATGGAATGAATTATCATGGGAATAATAAACATGAATATTGGCAACCAGACACTGGACCCATCCCAATTTGGTTTTATTAAGGGAAGGTCATGCCTACTTAATCTGGTAGACATCTTTGAGTGGGTCACCAAGGCAATGGACAAGGGTAAAACAGTGCATACTGTATATCTTGACCTGGCTAAGTCATTTAATACAGTACCTCACTCAGGCATTGTTAATGAGCTCTCTGAGCTAGGTATAAATCTTTACATAACTCACTGGTTTGCCCGCTGGCTCACAGACAGGACCCAAGAAGTCATGATCAGTGAGACCATCTCCACCAAGAGACCAGTCACCAATGGAATATCCTAGAGCTATGTGCTGGGCCTGTTCATGTTTGGCATCTTCTTCTCAGAAGTCAAGACTAATGTTAAAGGCCTCTGGCTCAACAAGTTCACAGATTATTGTAAATTGGGAACTTTTATAGATTCCACCCAAGATACAAACATCTTGCAAATGGGTTTAACACAGACAAATGACTGATGCCAAAGCCTTGGCCTAAAACTCAATACCACAAAATACATTATAATGCCCTTTGGGAAGTTATCAATGCAGGTTAATTACTCCATCAATAAAACTTCCCTAAGAATCAACCCAGTAGTAAGGAGTCTGGGAACATATGTAGACAGCAGTCTGGCCTTTGACCAATACATAGAATGATTTTCTTATTTTCTTAACTATGTTGCCCAAATTATATGTAAGGGTATGACGTCCAAGGAAGTTATAGTACCACTCTACTCAGCCCTTCTCAGATGTATCATTGAATATAATGTCCCTTTTGGCATGTCTGTAACCACACACTTAAAACAGTTGGAACACCCACAAAGGTTTCTTACCAGGAGAATTCAGGGCATGAATACCCTGTCCTGCACTGATCACCTAAAGGCTCTTTCTCTGTATTCAGTCTCCTACAGGCTGCTGAGAGGGGATCTTTGCCTGCCTTACAGGGCTTCCTTAGACCCAGCCCTGATGGATCTTTTGCACATCCACAAAACAAACAGCAGCAGAAACACTAGAGCCAAGGATCTGAACTTCGCTTGAGACATAAACAGAACATACTGGAGACCAATATGTGTCCCAAAGGATCCCCGCACTATGGAATAGGCTTCCCATCCATGTAAAGCAGAGTTTGTTCCTGACCCTATTCAAACAGAACCTTGACAATTGGATGAGAAATCGTAAATTTGCCCCCCCCATGTCCCTTATGGACAGAGGCCATTAATAAAAATAGCATTATCCTAGCTAACACCCCCCCCCCAAACACAAATCTTTAGCTACCTGCCTATTAACATGCCCTTCCCACACCATATGCTACTTGGGACCCAAATGATTTGGGTGCATGGCTAGACTTGTAAGAGCTCTCATGGTCATTAGCCAAGTGACTACCTATGAACCTATATAGTAACAAAGGAAATTACACAGATGACTAATAAACACGTGGCCAAGGTAGTAAGAAAATCATTCTGTGTCGCCCAACTTATAATTAAGGACATGGCAGCTATGTCCAATGAAGTCATAATGTCACTTTATTTGGCCCTTATCAGACCCATTATTGAGTATATTGCCTCCTTCCGCATGTACCTGACCAGACATATGCAACAGTTGTAACACTCACAAAGACTTCTTACCAGGAGAATGCATAGTAAAACACATTGCCCTATATGGATTGCCTTAAAGTCTTGTTTCTATACTTAAGTCTCCTACAGGTTACTGAGAGGTGATCTGCGCTTGGCATACAAGAAATCCTCAGATCCAGCACTGATGGTCCTTTTGCACAGCTGCAAAATGAACAGCATCAGAACCACTAGATCCAAGGATTTAAATTTTGTTTGTGACAAAAATAAGCAAGACAGATATGTGTCTCAGAGGATCCTCATGCTCTAGAATAGACTCTCCATCCCCATGTGAAGCAGAGCTTGTTCCTAACCTATTTTAAGTGCTACCTTGACCACTGGATGGGAAATAAGAAATTCACCCTGGGTCTGATCCCCATGTCTCTGACAGAGGCAGACAGTAATGCCCAGGGTCTATATCATATGAGCGAATTGCACAAATTGTGAACGCTCATAATATCGAACATACCGGACCTCGAAGAGCATATTCTGAGATCGCGGTACAGTGAAGAATGGGATATTTGCCCTTTCCTCACTGTAGTGCGATCTTGGAGTTGGAATATATATTTAGCGGGAGTGTGGGGGGCACAGCCCCCCCCCACAGTAGGAAGTTTGAGGTCCAGTACATTTGATATGATGAGCGTTCACAATTTGTGAGATTCGCTCATATGATATAGACCTTAATGCCCAAACTAACATACCTCCCCTAACATAACCTCTATAAATTTCCTAACTAACATACCCCCTCCTAATAAATTCCTGTGATACATAAGGACACAATGGGTTGGATTGCACAATTAGGATTATAAAGATTCTGGTGGTCATTAGCTTAGTATATAACTAACACAGGAAACCTCACCCGGCCTGGACACGGAAAAGTATTGACTATGAACATAACTAACTCCCAAAGCTTTTTTGGCTAAAAATAGCTTAATAGGCTTTTTTTTGAGTAATCTTTGACACTTTGACCAAGTCTACCACAATTTATAAATGTAACTTGCCTCCATGTTACAGAAATCCTGGTGATTATATTACTTTGGGGTTACAAAGGGTTAAGACCACTGGATAGGGAACAAAGAATAAAGGCCATCACCAAAAAAGCTGTTCTTATCTAAATTTCAGTTTTCATTGTTTCATGGGTTAGATGTGTGTAGCTTAGGATGTTTGTCCTCTCTAGGTTGCTCATTTTACAAACTAGTAATAGTTATGTACAGTGAGGGCATTCACTGTTCTATATTCAGACGTAGGGTAGCATGAGACATGTGACCCCAGTCCAGATTAGATAGTATGC
>NC_056746.1:274207498-274214998 GCF_019279795.1 Protopterus annectens
TTAGGAAATGCATTGGCTGCCTTCAGACATGTTTGACCTGAGGTTGCATTGTTCTGCTATCACACACCACAGGGGTGAATTAATTGCAGTCTGCAGTTTCTGGAGTCTCTTAAGAAATGTTTTCAAATTTTCTGAGCACTTTGGTAATTTGTAGTCTAAATCTCTTTTCTAAATGGCCCTAAGCATAACATTACAAGCCTTAGCCTGGCATCCTTATGACATTTTGCGCCATTAACACATCAGACTTTCTCAGTGCAAGGTTAAAGTCTTTAGTCTCCAGTAAAACATCAGACTTTCTCAGTGCAAGGTTAAAGTCTTTAGTCTCCAGTAAAACATCAGACTTTCTCAGTGCAAGGTTAAAGTCTTTAGTCTTGCTGAACTCTTCTATAACAGAGCTGCTAGAATGGAAATCGATTGAGCCTGTAGGCCTATAGGTGCATGTTTACATTTTTTCTGCTTTCTCCACAGTTGCTTTTATGAACTTTTGTCACCAGACAGAATTTAGTGATGAAACATATATTAGCCCATAAATTACTAATCAATGATCATAGCAAAAATATAAATAATCCGAAAATATGGGAACAAATTTTCAATATTATATTGGCTTAATGTACCGAACCCAGCTTAACCCCTGGACATATATACCTTAAAAGGAAAAGTCATCAGAAATTAATTATTAGAAGATATTAGGTCTACTGATAATCTTCTTCATATGTTCTTTCTTATTGCTTTTTGTAAACTGATGGAAGCATTCATGTAAATAGTGTATATATGTTGTAGTATTGTTGTTAGATCCATTATTTGGGAATTATCTGTTTTTCTTTTTTGTTTAATGTTGTATGAATAAGTGGTACAACAAATAAAGATTTATTATTGGAAAAAAAAAAGAATACAAACTCAGTAAGCAGAGCTTGTGCTTAATGTATGTCCTCAGAATAATCTAGACCCTAGGTCATAAGTCATAAAAATACTAATAAAAGACCTTTCCTAAGTAGGGCTTGCAGGGAATGCTAAGCTAGTTTCTCTTTGAGGTCTGATTTTAAACATTAGACTTTTTAATTTTTTTTTAGATATTAGAACGTAATTATTTAAAAAATAGTGGTTCAGTCATGTTAGGTTCTGTGCCTGCTGTTGTTAAGTTGCAGCTGCATTGTAACATTGTAACAACGTATATCATTTCTGAATGGCATGCGGCCTTCCCTGTCTTTGTGAACCTCTAGGTACTTTTGTATATTTGGAGAGGATGCTTGTTTGCTCCTAGAGCATTGTGGAGTTTGCCGCAGTAGTGAATGAGAAGAGTGATGGCGGTCCCTGCATTCGACAGCTGATCTTATGGATTATTAATACAAGCTCTGGAGTTTGCCGCAGTAGTGAATGAGAAGAGTGATGGCGGTCCCTGTATTCGTCAGCTGATCTTATGGATTATTAATACATGCTTGGACCCCTTGTTTTAACACTTTTGATGTTCAAATTTAAACTGTTTTATTTTATAGCTTTTATTAATTTAGTATTAGTCTTATTCTTAATTCAGCTTGTGTGCTTGTTGTATAATGTATTTAATTTTATATTTTATAGTATTATTTGCATACTTCGACTGCGGTGGTGGTGCTGCGGTAGCCTTGTCGCCTCACAGTAAGATGCTGTCCGTTTCGATTCTCAGCTAGAGCGTCTTCTGCGTGGAGACGTGCGTGAATGGGTGTACCTTCATTGAAGGTTGTGCGTCAGAGCTGGCAACTCGGCACGTAAAAATCTACTGCCAATCATTAGCGGACCGGAGTTCTGCTGTGGCGACCCCTAACTGGGAAAAGCCGAAAGACACAACAACAAGTATTATTTGCATACTTGTATTCTCTAATTAACTTACAAGAGGTTAGGGTAAAAGTACTTGGGTCCATAATAATTTTTTGGGGCTTTTTTTTGTTAAACTCCATGAATCATAAATAATCAACCACCTAAACCATTGGCAACTCCAGAGATTATAAAACACAGCATTGCAGATAGGTCAAGATTCAGAAAATGTTTTTGTAGACCACTGTGGTCCCCTGCATCCCCAACATGGCCCCCCAATCTCTCTAGTTTATAAATGTACTAAATCCAAGGTCACATGGTGTTAGGGCAAAAAGAAAAGTTGATTTTGTGCCATTTTTATCTTTCATGGAAACATGAAATCAGAAGATGGATATTAACACATTTGCAAACTGGGAGTTTCAAAATCACTTCAGTTAGAGGATTGTTTCCTCGAGTTTTGATAAAATGAGATTTGTTGAACTATTAGATAAGCCTATGTCTTCTTCAGGAAATGCAACATGAGAAATCTGTGAGTTCTTTTCACCGTCTGAGCTCCAGCAGATGTCCTTACGTAACAGGAGATGATGTAGAGTACATTAAAAAGTACAAGAATCTGAGGCTGTGCAGGGTTCACATTAGCAGTTATCTAGGACCTCTGAAACGCATTCCCTTCTGTGCTATTGCATGACAAAATAGCAGGAAAGCCTCACCTGCTGTGGCTCATTATTCACCTGTGAGGTAGAGCAGGTTCACATAACCTGCACTCCTTTTGCCCTGATCACAGTGATAGAATAGGAATAAATCAGTGTTTTGTCATTTTCCTTTTGTCATATTGCCTGGATTGATTAAATGCAGTTGTGGCACGCGTTGATTAAATTCTGTTGTTTGTGATGTATCTTTATTTTTTCTTTAGTCTGCATATTATAGATGTATGTGCATGATATTGGCTATATTTTCATATTCAACCTCTGAGAACCCCAGCATTGCAAAACAGAAAGCCTGAAAGGATATGTTTGAAAAATTACTCTGAAACTGCATTTTTTTTTTGTGGAGGAGCAAAGCCATCCCTGTCCCCCTGTACCCCCCTTAATTATAATTACCTCTCTCACTGAAAGGGGTACAGCAGTTAGAGTCTGGGGGGTTGTACTACTGACTGCAGGATTTTAGGATTCAGATGTTTTGGTATTCAACAAGCTGTGTGACCCTGGAAAAAAACTACCTATCTATATCAAACAAAGCTCCTCATTAGCACTCTTCAAGAAAAATCTTGATGATTAGATGGGAAATAGGAAATTCACCCCGGGGATCACCTCTGTGGCTCTGCTCAACAGTGGCACAGGAAAATAATTTTCTTGGGTGGCAAAAGCCAGGGTACCTTTTTGGCTGGGCTTGTATAGGCCCCAGGGCTGATAGCCTAGTACCTACCTATGAACCCCTACTTATGGATTGTTTCATTGTTATTGCTGCTTAGTAGCACTCTGTACTCCATTCCAGGTAGTGTCACTGAGGGACCAGGGCACTCAGCTGTAATCAGTCCACCCCATTTTATTGTCAGGAAGGTTAACTCATACCTGCCTCACAAAACATAATCTGCACATGAGTATACTGGCCAGACCCTTTTCAGATGGCTATTAATTAGCTCCCACAGTGCTTAATCATCCCCATAGTTAGGACCACAGTATTTAGCACCATTCCCTTAGTTAGGAGATTTTACCAAACTAATTATCCCCTTCTTTACAGTTTGGTCCCTCATTGTTGAAGACATTGTCAATAAGGCCCATAACCATTAGAGTAGGATTCACTTTGGTGTTCACTTCTGGGTAGGGGTACTCAGATTTCAACTTTGTGCTTGTCCAAACCTGAATGACTACTGCTGAATTTATAGATTAAAACTGTTTTGTCTTTTAATGAGGATTACTTTTCTTGAGATCCATGCCAATTTAATTTATGGTTAACCTTTTAACTTATTTCTTCTGGACAGTTTCCTGACTTCTGTAGATATTACATGCAGGAAATTCAGGGTGATATTCATAGAAGATTGCCTTATAAGGAAAGCCCTGTACAGTCCCTTATACTCCTGGTCACTACTGTGTAGTATGGCTCTGCTGGACAGAGCAGTAAGAGGTTCAGCACAGAATTTAAGTTAGTAGATAGGTAGGGGTTGGGCCTATAGTAATGAGGCCTTCTAAGAGTCAGATGCATTAGCCTGAAGGGTAAATTACGTAGTGCAGTGATTCATTGATGTCCATTGTAGGAAATTGCTGTAGACTGTAGAGAGCAGTGCACATAATGTGTAAGTATCCATTACTAGAAAGCACTACCACTAGGAGGGGGTACATGAGCATATATGTCCATTTATAAATTAAAGTTATGAGTGAATGTGCGTAAGTGCTTATTGTTAGTCAATGTGTGTGTCTGTGTGTGGTGGATGATCAGTGCCTGATGTGACCTGTGGCTGCTATGGATGAGGAAATCATGGATCCAAAGTGTGCAGGCACTGAATGTTTGTATAGTTGTCTGTTTTGTTTGTGTGTGTGAGAGAGAGATTGTGTACTTCTGTCTGTATGTATGCCTGTGTGGATGAGTGCCTGTGTATGGTCTACAGTTTTCTGTGCTATGTAGTAGCACAGATTGGTAGGGCACACAGCTGAATAGTTTTTGAAGTGGCCAGCTAAGTGATTCATATTCATGCAAACTGACTTTTAAGCAGATGCAGACAGAATGTGCTTGATAATGAATCACTTAACAGCGAAACAACACTACTTGGCTTATCTGTATTTTATTAACTATGCATATGAGCCCCAGTTTCCTATTTCTGTGAGTAGTGACCTGAGCTATATTTGCCTCATTTGCGTATACGAAACTTACCTTTTTCTCCGGACATTGACATGACCCATACTTTTCTTTCTTTTGTGTAAGACCACGTACCCATTACTTGAAAATACTACCACTAAGCTGTACATTTCTCAGCTTTTGATAACTCATCTTATTTCTGCAGTTGCAAACCAGACATCGCTCTGTTTTCCTTGCGGTAATCCAGTTAGCAGTTATGCGGGTCTTAAGTACGTTGTGGCCGTCTTCCTTGTTGCGCATTCTGATTGTTGCTGTTTAGTGCAGTGGATATGATGATCTGTACATATGTCAGTAGGAAGTAGCCACCCCCACCCCCCAGCTGTTGCCAGTTACACTGATGATCATGTATTTTGTTGTGTGTGCTGTTGTCTGCTGTTAGTAGCGCAAGTTCACAAAAAAATAATAAATAAAATAATAGGAGTTACAAACCTGTCAAGTCACCAAAGTATTTTGTTTAGACCATAACAAAACTTGTCTCAGGTACTCAAAAAAAAAAGACGAGCATCTTACTCGCTAGGTTACCCATAAGTGACATTGCAGTCCTGATTGCTAACGTAGAAAGTAAATAGTACATTATCATTATAAAATATTCTTACTATGCAATGGTAGACACAACTCTCCTTAAAGTATTGGGATTGCTATAAAACTCAGATTTTGCCTCATATTCCTACTGCATGCTATTCATGTTCCCAGCTACCTACCACATAATACTAACTTCTTGTAGCAACAGCTGCTAATGGCTGTTATGCAACTCAAAAACAGTTTGCATCAATTGTTCACTGATGAATCTCAACTACATTTTAACCATGTTTAGTATATGTCACCATATTTTAAAATTGTACTGTGCTCTACAGCTGTTTTACATCTGTTTTCTTCTTGTCTTGCATCCTTAACTGGACTAATGTCTATATTTAAATGCTATGTTTTTTTAACTGTATAATGCAAATAATAATGTGGAGCTTTTCTCCCCGGGCCTCCGCTAAAAACAGACCTGTGTCCAGTCTGACTCTCCCGGTCAACAAATGTAAATAAATAAATAAATATTATGTTCAGTCAGTTCTCCCAGCACTTTCTTGACCAGCAGTTATAAGCAAAAACATCATAGAAGGAGATCTGAAGTTACCAGCATTGCATTCAGCAATTTCGTATACTCATTCACTCTTTCTCTGTCATCCCAGACGATATAAGCCTGGAGCAAAATAAAAAAAAAATTCTGCCAGCTTTTAAGAATCTGCTTGAGTCAGTGCTTGGTTTTTGGTTTTCTGCAGTAAGGTGCATATATGACATTATTGGCACTCTAATCTGAGTCACTGCTGAAAAATGGGGTGAGGCTTTTGGCAGCATTTCTGTAAAGTAGTTCCTGTTTTTCCAGACATTGGCATTAAACATAGATACTGTATATATAGAGAGAGGAAAAAATCTGAAGTTTTTATAACCTGGCTTACCAGGACATAAACATACTGCCAAACAATTGTCACTTGGTACTGGGTGTGGAATAAGCTGATTTACCATTGCAAGGCTTTGTACTTGCGCGTAAATGCCAACTTTGTGGTAACGGAAGGAATAAGCAGAGAGCACAAGAAGGAAAGGTCCCCTACAAATGTAGCAGGCTGAGTTTTACTGTTCCTTTTCATGTGTCACAGTTAATTAGGTTCCAAATGTAGCAGGCTGACTTTTACTGTTCCTTTTCATGTGTCACAGTTAATTAAGTTTTTCCACATCGTACTGCTTTGAGGCAGTCTGCAGTCATAGGAGTACAGTACAATAGCAGTGTGATGAAGGAATGTTTACTTAAGACCTGCACCCATACGAGAAATGAGAGATCAGGAACAGTAGAGTTCCCACAATAACTTGGGCTCATGCACATTTTATGTGACTGAATCAGGGAAGGAGACATATCATCCATCACTGTGCTGCTTGAATAATGCATCCAGTGCAGGTGCAGGCAGGTCTTCCCGTTCCCTTTCATTTTTCACATATCCCAAGCTTCCTCGACGTCTCAGTACACCTACAGCACACTACTAGTAGGATCATAGGTTACTAGCTAATGGTCCTAGAGCCTTTTTAAGCCTAGCCATTCATTCCCCAATTATCAGTGCCCTTAGGCTAGAATGGCGCTGGTATATGCCTGTCCTTTAGGGCAGCTACAAATTGCCCCTGTCCATAAGGATCACAGGCAACAAGGCAGGAGTGAATTTGTGATTTCCCATCCATTGGTCCAAACTGCATTTGAACAGGCTTAGGGAAGAGCTGTGTTTCACGTGAACGGGGCGTCTGTTCCAGAGAAGGGGTAATCTGTGAGACATGTACCTGTCCCTCCAGCATGTTTTAGTTATGTCACAGACAAGCTTTAGATCCTTAGACAGGGTCATTCTAGTGCTGTTAGCTTTGCAAATGTGTATCAAACCCATCAGGACTGGATCAGAGAATGCCTTGTGGAATAGGCATAGAGTTCCCCTCAGTAGTTTGTAGGAGACTGAGTACAAGGACAAGGCTTCGAGGCAATCTGTGTAGGACATGTTATTTACACCCTGTATTCTTTTAGTGAGGAACCTCTTATGGCTGCTCCAGCTGTTGCAAATTCCTGGTCATGTACATACCAAAGGGTGCATTGTACTCAATTATTGGGCTAATGAGGGCTGAGTTTAGTGGAACTATGATCTCCTTAGATCTGGATGCCATGCCCTTACTTATAAGTTGTGCCACATAGAAGGATTTTTTTTATCTACCATGGTCATATGGTGATCAAAGCTCAAGTTGACAGTCAATCTGAGTTCCCAAGTCCCTTACCAGTGGGCCTACTCTTAGGGGAGTGTTAAGAGTGTTGTAATTTCCAAAGGGTGGTTGTCTTCCCCAAGG